>NC_057813.1:199636187-199837221 GCF_018294505.1 Triticum aestivum
TCCAGAGCCAGTTCCTGAAGTAATTCTTGAACCAATTGAGCCAACTCCTGAGCCTATTCCTAAACCCACTCCTAAGAAGAGAGGTGTTTTATTTCTCAGTCCTGAAGATATGCAAGAGGCAAAGAAATCAATGAAAGAAAAAGGTATTAAAGCTGAAGATGTTAAGAATTTACCACCTATTGAAGAAATACATGGTCTTAATTTACTGCCTGAAGAACCACATTGTCTTGATAACCCGAGACAGGTAGTAAAGGTAAATTCTCTCTATAGATATGATAAAGTTGAAATACCCTCTACTAAATTTCATAGCCCACGCTTAGATGAATTTGATGACTTTATGGCTAGACAAGAAAGTTTTAATGCTTATGTAGGTAGAGAGTTAAAGAATAACGCTTTTGAGATAGGACGCGTAGGTGATAATCTGGATAGAGTTAAAGATGAACTTCACCGCGTTAGCAAATATGCTTCTATGGTTGCTACTCAAGATGAGCAAGTACTCAAAGCTCAAAATGATTTGCTTGATGAATTGAATAATAAAAATGACTTTGCCGTTAGAGTGGCTACTAGAACTGGTAGAATGACTCAGGAACCCTTGTATCATGAAGGCCACCCTAAAAGAATTGAACAAGATTCTCAGAATAATAATCTAGATGTTCCTAGTTCTTCTAAGAAGAAGAAAAAGAAGAATGATAGGACTTTGCAAACTTCTAGTGAACCTAATGTAGAAACACCTGAGAACCCTAATAATACTTCTATCTCTGATGCTGAAACACAATCCGGAGATGAACATGAACCTGATGATAATGCTAATAATGATGTTCATGTTGATGTTCAACCTAGCAAAAACAATGATGTAGAGATTGAACCTGCTGTTGATCTTGATAACCCACAATCAAAGAATCAACGTTATGATAAGAGAGATTTTGTTGCTAGGAAGCACGGTAAAGAAAGAGAACCATGGGTTCAGAAACCCATGCCCTTTCCTCCTAAACCATCCAAGTCAAATGATTAGACCTATTTTCTTACGTATGCGCTTAACTGATATGCTTAAAGTAAATCCTTATTCTAAGTATATAAAGGATATCATTACAAATAAAGGAAAGACACCGGAAGCTGAAATTTCCACCATGCTTGCTAATTACACTTTTAAGGGTGGAATACCAAAGAAACTTGGAGATCCGGGTATTCCAACTATACCATGCTCCATTAAAATAAATTATGTCAAAATTGCTTTATGTGATCTTGGAGCCGGTGTTAGTGTTATGCCTCTCTCTTTATATCGTAGACTTAAATTGAATAAGTTAACACCTACTGAAATATCTTTGCAAATGGCTGATAAACCAACTGCTATACCTGTCGGCATTTGTGAGGATGTGCCTGTTGTGGTTGCAAATGTCACTATCTTAACGGACTTTGTTATTCTTGATATTCCCGAGGACGATAGTGTGTCTATTATCCTTGGTAGACCTTTTCTTAATACTCCAGGGGCTGTTATTGATTGCAACAAAGGCAATGTCACTTTTCATGTTCATGGTAATGAGCATACGGTACACTTTCCGAGGAAACAATCTCAAGTTCATAGCATCAATTCTATTGAAAAAGTTCCAACTATCATTTTTGGAGGTTTTGAATTTCCTCTCCCTACTGTCAAGAAAAAGTATGATATTCTTATTGTTGGGGATTTTCATATCCCCGTTGAGGTAACTTAGTGTTATTCGAAATTTCTCCGATTCCGTGTTATTCAGAATGAGTTTGTTAACAAGACTTGATCAACCTTGTTAGCGGGTTCATTTTGATGATCACGAGATGGATGAAACTAGAAGGCACAACCTTCTGTACCCTCTTTTTACTTTCTGGTTTTTAGAATAAATAAAGCGAAAATAGTATTATCCGTCTGTTTTCCGAATTATCCGTGCATTAAAAAATAGTCCGAAAATAAAAGTGCTCCAAATGCCTTGCAAATTTAGTATGATTTTTTCTGGAATATTTGAGGATTTTAGGCACTGAAAACACTGCAGGAGGGGCAAGCACCAGGCCACGAGAGAGGAGGGCGCCCCCCCCCTGTAGGGCGCGCCCCCTGTCTCGTGGGCCCCTGGTGGCTCCACTCCACTTATGACAGTTCCCACACACTTCATCTTCTACCCAGAAAAATCCCCAACCAGCTCAAGCACGAGTTCTAGCTCGTTTTGCTGCGATTTTCGATCTCTTAGCTCAAAGCTCCATTCACAAAACTGCTTTGGGAGATTGTTGCTTGGTATGTGACTCCTCCATTGGTCCAATTAGTTTTTGTTCTAGTGCTATATTCATTGCAAATTTTGCTACTTAGGTGACCATGTTCTTGAGCTTGCATGTTAAATTTTTGAGGTCCCAAGCAATTCCAATGCATGATATGGGCTCTAGGCACTTGTAGGAGTAGTTGCTATCAATCCTGTTTAGTTTTATCCACTTTTATTTTGAAGTTACTAAAATTTCAGGAATTTTCAAAAAATGTTGAGGAAAATTTTGAGGGGCTCTTCTAGCCAAAGCTCCCAGGAAAAACAAGCCAAAGACAAGGAAAAAACCAAGTATAATCTTCCTCGCTTAACGGAAGTACGATCGTGTGAATGGCCATGCGAGGATTTCTTGAAAGAGGCTGGAATTCATGAAGACTTTTATGCTTTAATCGAGACTACAGGCCTCACCGGTTTCATCAATGACTGAATTGATCAGTATCTCTTACTTACCAATACTTTTGTACAAAACTTTTATTATTTTCCTAAGAAATCACCGCCTGTAGTATCATTTCATTTATATGATGAATTCAAAGAAATGTCTTTACATCATTTTTGCGCAGTATGTAGGATGCCTTGTGAGGGAGAATTAGATGAACCCCATCGTGAATATGTGGGTGGCTTTGTTAATACTATTGTTTTAGAGGAGCCAAAAAGGGGCTCCGAGGCGAAGGTCTCTAGCATACACTTTCCTATTTTACGCTACTTTGCCATATTTGCTAGTAGATGCTTGATTGGTCGTGGAAATAGTGGATATTTGAGCGTTCCAGATATTATTATTCTTGAACATGCTTTGTTGGGAGACAATACTTTTAATATGGGTGCCATCGTTGCTAAATGGCTAGCCCTGAATCGTACAAAAAGCCCCATATTTGGAGGTATCTATGATGCACGTCTTGCTAGACATTTTCAGATACCCATTAGGCACCATGAGGAAAAGGAGACAATATTGCCTCCTCACATTTTAGATTACAAGAGCATGCTAGCACACAAGTTTATTGTTGACAACGAAGATATGATGCTCTTGTATAAACTTAGATTCAATAAGAAACACTTTGAGATTATTATTTTGCCTGCGCCTCTGTTGTTTGATTTGCTTGCAGAAAAATTTCTCGTCACACCGGAAGCGGTGAACTATCATCGAGCTCAAGCTTTTACTACAGAACCTGAACCTGAACCGGAACCTGAGCTGGACCCTTATCATGCATCATCTGTCCAGTGGGATCCGGAGATGACCAGCCAGTGGTATCCTGATTACACCTCCCAGTACACAAAGGAGAGTAGCGGCAGTCCTTGGTATTAAACCAACTTAGGCCAAAAGCCTAAGCTTGGGGGAGTACATATTTCTCACCGACTTTACATTCATGTTCACACACTAGTCGTCGGTGCTCATACTCTTTCATTGTATTATCCATGCTAGTTAAAATTTCTTTTTCTAGTTTTCTTCTTGTGTGTTTGATAACCCTTGAGAAAAACAAAAAAAATTGTTAGTTTAATTTCCTTGCATGTAGTAGGAATTAAAATGAAAACCCAAAAAGATTTCTCGTTCTTCTTTTACTTGTTGGGAGCTTTCCCGTGTAAATAGTTTTATTTTCTTTTCTTTCCTTTGGGGGTCGAGAAGACCATATTGAAAATGCTTAGTGGCTCTTATATGCATGATTATTTATTTAATTTAGAGCCCATATTACTTGTCTTCTCTCTTGAGTTGAATGCTTGCAGATTCCAGCTTAGTCCAATGCACGTGCACTCTTATTAATATACACATCGTTCGGTCATGCAATTGAAAGGCAATAATGACGATATATGATGGACTTATTGGGATGAGAAAAGCTGGTATGAACTCGACCTCTCTTGTTTTTTGTAAATATGATGAGTTCATCGTTCCTGAGTCAGCTATTATGAAGTAAACATATTTGCAATGACATTTAGAGATTATAGTTACTTGTGCCATGCTTCATTAGCTATGAGTTATAATGGTTTACCTTGCGTGCCAACATGCTATTAGAATGATTAATATGTGATATGATGGGATGGTATCCTACTTTGAATGAATTGAGTGACTCGACTTGGCACATGTTCACGCATGTAGTTGAATCAAATCAACATAGCCTTCACGATATTTATGTTCATGGTGGATTATATCCTACTCATGCTTATACTCAGTGTGAATTAATTTTAATGCATGCTTATGACTGTTGTCGGTCTCTCACTTGGTCGCTTCCCAGTCTTTTGCTAGCCTTCACCTGTACTAAGCAGGAATACTGCTTGTGCATCCAAACTCCTTAAACCCCAAAATTGTTCCATATGAGTCCACTATACCTACCTATATGCGGTATCTACCTGCCGTTCCAAGTAAATTTGTATGTGCCAAACTCCAAACCTTCAAATGAAATTATGTTTTGTATGCTCGAGCATCTCATGTTACAACTAGGGTTGCCTATATCTTCCATGCTAGGTGGGTTATTCTCAAGAGGAGTGGACTCCGCTCCTCATTCACGAGAAAGGGCCGGTAACTGGGATGCCCAGTCCCATGATCCAAAAAGATCAAAGCAAATCAAAATAATTAAACAAAACTCCCCCAGGGCTGTTGTATGTTGGAGGCACTCGTTCTTTTGAGCAAGCCATGGATTGATGCTTGTTGGTGGTTGGGGGAGTATAAACCTTTACCATTCTGTTTGGGAACTGCCTATAATGCATGTAGTATGGAAGATACAGCCATCTCATAGTTCTTGCGTTGATAGCAAAATTATGCCGCTCAAAATGTTATTCAATCTCTATTTTAAAATCAAGCTCTGGCACCTCTACAAATCCCTGCTTCCCTCTGCGAAGGGCCTATCTATTTACTTTTATGTTGAGTCATCATCCTTCTTATTAAAAGCACCCGCTGGAGAGCACTCTGTCATTTGCATTCATTATTACTGGTTTATGTTGGGTATGACTTGACTGGATCTCTTTTACCATGAATTACAATGTTTAGTCAGTCCTTGATCTTTAAAGGTGCTCTGCATTTACGTTTTGCTGTCTCAGAAAGGGCTAGCGAGATACCATTTTGTTATATCATGTTATGACTATTTTGAGAAAGTGTTGTCATCTGAGTTTTATTATTATGGCTTGCTAGCTGATTATGCTATTCATATGAGTAATTGCGAGACCTAGGTGCTATTGATATGAATATTTGCTGAAACTTGAATGCTGGCTTTTCATGTTTACGACAACAAGAGCAAACAGAGTTTGTAAAAGTTTTTCTTTATCACTTTCAGTTTATCAACTGAATTGCTTGAGGACAAGCAAAGGTTTAAGCTTGGGGGAGCTGATACATCTCCAACGTATATACTTTTCCAACCACTTTTGCCCTTGTTTTGGACTCTAACTTGCATGATTTGAATGAAACTAACCCGGACTGACGCTGTTTTCAGCAGAACTACCATGATGTTGTTTTATGTGTAGAAAAGAAAATTTCTCGGAATGTCTTGGAAATCCACGGAGGCACTTTTTGGAATTAATAAGAATTTTTGGCAAAAGAATTAATGCCAGGGGGCCCACAGCCTGTCCACGAGACAGGGGGGCACCCCCCCCCCTAGGGCGCGGCCTCCTATCTCATGGGCCCCCTGGACCTCCTCCGACCTCAACTCCAACTCCATATATTCCGTCTCGGGGAGAAAAATATCAAAGAGAAAGTTACATCGCATCACGGAGCCGCCGCCAAGCCCTAATCTCTCTCGGGAGGGCTGATCTGGAGTCCGTTCGAGACTCCGGAAAGGGGGATTCGCCGCCGTCGTCATCATCAACCATCCTCCATCACCAATTTCATGATGCTCACCGCCGTGCGTGAGTAATTCCATCGTAGGCTTGCTGGACGGTGATGGGTTGGATGAGATTTACCATGTAATCAAGTTAGTTTTGTTAGGGTTTGATCCCTAGTATCCACTATGTTCTGAGATTGATGTTGCTATGACTTTGCTATGCTTAATTCTTGTCACTTGGGCCCAAGTGCCATGATTTCAGATCTGAACCTATTATGTTTTCATGAATATATGTGTGTTCTTGAACCTATCTTGCAAGTCTATAGTCACCTATTATGTGTTATGATCCGACAACCCCGAAGTGACAATAATCGGGATACTTCTCGGTGATGACCGTAGTTTGAGGAGTTCATGTATTCACCATGTGTTAATGCTTTGGTACGGTTCTCTATTAAAAGGAGGCCTTAATATCCCTTAGTTTCCGTAAGGACCCCGCTGCAACAGGAGGGTAGGACAAAAGATGTCATGCAAGTTCTTTTCCATAAGCACGTATGACCATTTACGGAATACATGCCTACATTACATTGATGAATTGGAGCTAGTTCTATATCACCCTATGTTATAACTATTGCATGAGGAATCGCATCCGGCATAATTATCCATCACTGATCCATTGCCTACGAGCTTTTCATATATTGTTCTTCGCTTATTTACTTTTCCGTTGCTACTGTTACAACTACTACAAAAAACCCAAAAACACTTATCTTTACTGTTGCTACTGTTACCATTATTATCATACCACTTTTGCTACTAAACACTTTTCTGCAGATACTAAGTTATCCAGGTGTGGTTGAATTGACAACTCAACTGCTAATACTCAAGAATATTCTTTGTTTCCCCTTGTGTCGAATCAATAAATTTGGGTTGTACTTCACCCTCGAAAGCTGTTGCGATCCCCTACACTTGTGGGTTATCACTTTATCACAAGCACTCTTCCTCTCACAAGCATACACATGCACAATCCCCATCGACCCTTTCTATATACATAGACCTGCCTACCTGTCTCCTGTACGCACATTATCTATAGGCTTGTCTCTCACGCATTGTCTCACACCTCTCTTCCTAATCGACGAGTATGATTCTAGCAGAGCATTCTGTAGCCCCTTAAAGTTAGGTTGGATGAATAGTAATATCAGAGATAAGGGGTTACCTTAGTCCGAGAACCTAGGATTACAAATCCTAGCTAGCTTTGTCAGTGGACACAGAGTCCTTCACAATTCTGCTATCTTTGTCGTGTATGACTAGTCATCCATGGGTCTCCCTAAATGCGTCACGGCCGACCAATGTGGCGCAGGATGGAACCGAAAGAATGGCCTCACCTTGACCCACCGGACCTCACGTAGTGACACACCCTCTGCCCCCACGTCTTGTTACCTTCTCACACCCACACATACCAACACAGACACCTCACAAAAAAAATTCTCCTGGTCCCTCTACCCCTCCCCCTTGCATATACACACTCAAGGGAATCCTTGTCGTGACATCATATTCGTCTCTCTCTCTATCTCTCTCTAGACCACTCTCATTTCTCGTGCCATCTCTCCCACACCCCCCCTGTCGGCCCCTCTATCCATGCTATCCTTGCCTCTCTCGAATACGTAATACACACACATACCTATCTAGACCCTGCCAAATACATCAACTACACATTCACACATGTTACATCACGTACCCCATTGTTCTAAAAAGCCCTCTCTTCACGTTTATTTCGCATAAAACATTCCTTTTGAATAAAGTGTGGCCAAAAAATTCTTTTAGAATTTCTACATATATACAACATTACAAAGTTATACGGAGGAGTATGAACGCTAATTTGCATTGCATGGTGCCCACATGATATTTATTACGCACTATGAATTTGTACATTTTTATACTATATATAAAGTTAGTCATAATAAAGAGAAACAAAGAGCATCTCTCTCTCCATTGCATACCCCCCCCCCTCTACGCCCCTTTCATGTACGCACACAAACTATCTCCAGGTCCTCTAAAAGTAAGCCCCCAACACATTCACGCATGTTTCATCTTTCTCTCATGATATATACAGTGACGATCATTGTATTTGAAGCGAAAGCACAATACGTACATTGGACTTCAGAATCCACTCATTACGATCAACATTTACATTTTGTGGTTAATATACAGTCATGGGCTCACCGTACAACTCTGTATTTGCTCAAGACACGACTAGTTGACCAGTTAAACGCTCCACGTGGCACCTCTAGTGTTGCATCACATTATCTCACAACCATTGGGCCCACCTGTCGGCTTGTATCTACTTTACATCTACACTCTTATAAAAAAGAGTTGGTGATGATGGTGTGCCTACCATCCTGCAATATAGGCCATCCGATTTATATCTGACGGATAGGAAGGAAACTATGCAATTTTGCAAAAAGGTACCCACACACCTCTCCACATTTACAAATAAGGCCTTTCCTCGTTCATCCTTTTCTCTCACAAGGTAAACTAGTCATACAAATGCATCTTGATGTTATGTGCAACACACGGGCATCTTGCTAGTAAGAATGAAAACAAACGACAAAAAAATATTGTACGGTGGTTCGAAGTCATGACCGCGGGCACAGCGGACAAGGTGGCCTTGTACTGGTATGCTGAGCTTTCTGTTTTAACACACAAGAGCTGGTGTGGTGATTATACACACGCACATGCATGCACGCGAACTGCATGCACGCAACACTCACACGAACACATGCAGCCACACACGCACGCAACACTCACACATACACACGCAGCCACGCATGCACGCAACACTCACACGCACACAGGCACGCATGCATGCACACACCAGTACACCACATGACCAACACACACTCTCACGCTCAAGTGCTCAACCTACACGTGCATGCGCACACACCAGGCCCTAACAGACATATACACAACCAGGTGATTCCCGCGCACGGGTTGGAGTCTTGTAGCGCCTGCGTAAATTTGTGTTTATATGGCCTTTTCCCTACGCGAACTGACAGGTGGGACCCACAAGGAACATGGTCAATTTAACTAGTCAACATGGTGCCACGCAGACTATTTGGCTGGTCAATAGAGTGCAATCCAATGCTGAACCATGAGAAAGTGACCGTATAGTCACTGCAAAACATATATAGTGACCATAATCAGCTTATTCTGAAGTTCAGTGACCGTATTACGCTTTTCTCTCTGTAGGCCCTCCAAAACTACATCTCTACACGTTCTCGCATGTAACATCCAACAAATATGAAATACAGCACTACTACTACACTCTAACACAATAAATCATATGTATTTTTAGTTTTACTAGATATCATATTGTTACTTAATTATTCAGTTTGCATACATTAAAATTGCCTTTGAAATGTATGGCCAGTATAATCTATCGCGCGGGAAAAATCCCACCCTTTCCTGTTTAATCGGGTTTGTATCAATGGATCGTGCGAAATAGCAAAACTATAGTACTATACAATACAAGTGACAGTTCACTGGGCCGCCGTGTCGTGTACTCCTCTGTCGTAAGAGTGGAGCGCTTGCTTTCATAAATCTTCTAGTCCCTTTAGCCGACATGTGGGACATCAAGGTACCGGGTCCACGTGCCATACCGAAATACAGTGCAGAGCAACCGGGGTGAAGCACCCCAGTCATGGTGCCGGCGTAGTAATGAGTAATGAGGCATCAAATCACAAAGCTGCACCTTTCCCGCACTTAAGTTGGAGGGACAAAGTAAAAATGCTGAAAAATGAAGTTGGAGGGATGAAGCAACCATCATTCCACTTGTTGCTGAATCCGCTTCTCCCTCATCTTCTTCAAGTTAACCACGTGTTGCTTCTGCCGTTCTTTTGCCTCATGTGGGACGCGGATCGGCTTGGTAAAGCACTGACATGTGGTACCGCATGTTAGCAAACCGCCAGGACAACATCTTTTAAAAATAAGAAACCTCCCCCGCCATCCGCGTGGCAAAATCACCTCCTTTTTACTAATCTTGATTCCATAATTTTTTAGATCAATATAATTGAGATTTGTATAGATAGCACACAGGAGCAAAACCAAGTGGTACGGTTAAGGGCATCCACAATGTGTAGCCAAATGTGAAAATAGCTTTTGGCATCGTGGGAACCATTGTGGACGGTGCTGCCAAAGCCAAACAGATGGAACCGAAGCTCCCTCACTGATTGATTGAAGGAATAGAAAAATGCAACGTCTCTCCTCTTTCTCCCATGCTTGGACGCATGTACTACTCCCCTGTCCCTTCTATCACAAATCACAAAGCAGTGAGGCGTCAAATCACAAAGCACGAACGAAGCAACCATCATTTCACTCTTCGTTGACTCCGCTTCTCCATCGTCTTCTTCGAGAAACCACCTCATCGGACTAAGCTGGACGGACGACGCTATTGTATACTAGTAGTACTAGTACATTTACGCATCCTTTGCTTCAATGGACTTCCTGGATGCATATAAGGTGGTTGTCTCGACTTGCAGGCGGCACTTGCGAATGACTTACCATGTTCTCCCTCAATGGTGTTCTCCGTCGAACACTGTCGGTGTACTAGAGTAGGGGTACCCTAGTATCCCGAACTTGTGCACGGGCAGTTGCAGCACCCCGCGGCAAGGCTTGCCGGCCGACCGCCAAGGTCCTCCATGGTTCCTTTGGAGCCATTCAAGAACAAAATATTCAAGCCAAGGAGACAAGGCCCCGGGAAGAGGAGCTTGCCGGGAAGGCCAACCAAGGCATCTCGAGGAACTTGCCGCGACTCGCCACGCGTCCCGACGAGGCCCGGTGAGCGACAAGCTTCCGGACGCGACAAGGCAACAACCACGGCAAGGCGCTTCCCGCGGCAAGCTACCACCCTGTACCCGCGCTCCAGCACATCCACCAACGTGTCGCCCTGGGGCCTTTCCAGGCGCGCGTGGCAAGAGGCTGTGCAGCCAGCAGTGCCCGGTGGCAAGCGACGCTGACAAGATTGCCATCGTGGCGAGCGGTGGCGTCCCTGACGGTCCCTTTTTGCACTATTTGGGCGACGTAGATGGGCATTTAATGCCTTTGTCCCCTGTCGTCAGGTTAGGTAGGATACACTGTACAGGTAGTTGTACCAACCGCAATTCCTTTTTCCATTTTTACCCTTGTCTACGTTGCCACCTATCGGGGACCCCTTTAGCATATAAAAGGAGGCCCATGCGCAACGTAGAGGGGGGGTTCGAGGGCAGAAAACACTCACGCTCGGTCTCGTTAGCAGCTTGAGTGTACTATAGCATTCAGCGCTCCCGAGCAAGAACTCAATACACTCAGACATGCAGCAGTAGGAGTGTTATCTCTCCGGAGAGCTCCGAAGCTGGGTAAACCGCTTGTGTGCTTCGCCTCGATCTGCTCTTCGTGCGATCTCTGCCCCCCGCTGAACCGAAAGGGGCTCGGTCCGCCGGTCCCATAGGTGTTCGTGTATCAGCTTCCCCGACATCTTTGGCGCGCCAGGTAGGGTCATCGAGGTTGTGTGAACCTGATCCGACGTTCACACGAGCTAGATCTTCATCTTCTTCATCGACATGCCACCGAAGAAGAAGGCTTCGGCGGCAGCTGTTCCGTCCACGTCGATCCCATCACCACTGGAGCAAACGGGTGGTGGGGTAGACGCCGGCGGAAGAACGGGCGTCGACGAGGGAGCCCACGGTGCTGCCAGGTCCAAGGACAAGGCTGCGCAGACCTCGGCGTCCGTACATGCACCGCGCCCATCTCAGGAGGCGCAGGACCGACAGCATCATGGTATTCGCCGTGCCATACGTTCGTTGGACCAAGATCGAGCTGGTGGATCTCGGGGTGCTCAAGACCAGCATGCACGCCAACATGTTGGCACGAGCGAGACACGGTCGCCTGGACGGGATACTGCTCCTTCTAACATAGTTAGAAGTCCGAGCATATCCCGCTCCTCGCGTTGTTCGCCACTACCGCCCACCACTCCAGCAGAAGCTTTGGCGCGAGCTCAACTGCTCCTGGATTACCCTCCAACGGCAGACAAGATCGATGAATGGAGGGCCACCATTCAGAGTCTCATCGGCTTCGCCAACGGCGACACTCCGTGGCAGCCGAGTACATCACTGCCGCGGCAGGGCTGCCAGGCACGAGCCGATGGCGACGAAACCGGTGGGGGTGCAACCACCATGCACTCTCCACCCCGAAGGCCAAGATCGCCGACTCGCCGGATCCACCTCGACAGCGACTCCACCGCATCATCAGATCCACGAGCTCGTCGCGATCAGCGCCAAGTTCTTCACGAATGATAGCAAGAAGACACTCGAACTCGCATCGAGCGCCGAAGAGAAGCGTGGCGTCAATCGGACCAGCGCGCTGGGCCTCCTGTCGACATGCATGCACCAGGGGAACCAGGCGACTTGCCGTACGCGGTAGGTTGCCCTGCGTTCACTCGTGAGCTGCGGCAAGTCCAGTGGCCCAGCACGAATAATTTCAAGCCAGACGTACCAGAGAAGTATGACGGCAAGTCGCATCCGTCAGAGTTCCTCAGCATCTACACCATCGCGGTGCAAGCTGCCGGGGGGCGGGACGACAAGATCCTGGCCAACTACTTCTCGCTGGTGCTCAAGCCCAATGTCAGATCCTGGCTCATGCACTTGCCGGACAACTCCATATCCTCCTGGGCAGACCTATGCCATCAGTTTGTCGGCGCCTTTACAGGCGGCCACAAGCCTCATGGCCAAGAGAGCGACCTTCATCTGCTCTCCCAGAAGGAAGGAGAGCCCCTGCGCAAGTACATTCAGAGATTCAGCCGCGTACAGCACAACATCCCAGATGTCCACCCTGCCGCGGTAATCAGCGCGTTCCATCAGAACATGCGAAACCGCAGGATGCGGGAGGAGATGGCGATGTGCAAGATCAGAGACGTCAGTGAGCTATATGCCCTGGCCGACAAGTGTGCACGTGCTGAGGAAGGGAGGAAACTCCCCGGAGAGAATTCAGAAGGGGGAGGATCTGATAGTGAGGAGGCTACCCCAGCAAAGAAAAACCAGCGGCAGAACAACAGGAAGAAGAAAGGCAAAGATGTGCTAGTCGTTGAGCAGTCCGGCAACGGAGGTGGCGCCAAGAAAGCCAAAGCTGGTAGCTCCATCAAGGAGATTGCCGCGGGCACCAACTACCAAGAGTTGGCGGTCGCCGACAAGCAGGACGGCACCAACAAGTAGTACTGCAAGATCCACCGCACCAAGGGCCATGACCTCCAGAGCTGCAAGAAGGTCGAGCAGCTTGTCGAGCAGCAAAAGGCTGAATACGAGCGACGCGACAAGGAGAAGGCCCAGGAAGGTGCTAGAGGAGCTGACAAGAAACGCCCCGGCCGAGGAGGACGCCACGGCAAGGCCAAGCAGCGGCAAGGAGACAGACCTCCTCGGGGCCGCGACAAGGATGAAGATGACGACGACGATGAAGATATGGATGATGACGAGACTGATGAGCAGGAGTTCCAGAAAGCCACAGAGATCCTGTGCGTTGACGGCGGTGCTTCTCTGCATACTTCACACCGCCAGCTCAAGCAGTGGGTGCGGGAAGTCAATGCGGCAGAACCACCCGTCGAGTCACGCAGGCCTCTGAAATGGTCCAGCACGCCTACCATCTTTGATATTGAGGACCACCCTGATCGCATAACAGCGGTCGGGTGCTTGCCAATGTTGGTTTCACCAACTATCCGCAACCTCAAGGTCACTAAGATGCTAGTTGATGGCGGGGCCGGTTTGAACCTGATCTCCTCCGTGGTACTCCAGAAACTCCAGATCCCTGATGGCGAGCTCGAAGAGACCGGCACATTCCAAGGAATCAATCCGGGAAGGAGCAAGCCGAAGGGAAAAATCACGTTGCTAGTGACATTTGGCAGCGAGTTGAACTTCAGGACTGAGAGGGTCACTTTTTACGTTGGTGACTTTCCATTGCCTTACAATGGGATACTCGGCCGTCCAGCACTCGCCAAATTCATGGCAGCCTCTCACTATGCGTACAACGTGCTGAAGATGCCAGGCCCAATAAGTGTCATCTCTGTCCCTGGCGACAAGAAGGATGCTCTTATCTGCGCCGACAAAATCTACCGGGAAGCAGCAGCCGCGACAGATCGCAAGTCACTTGCCGTCGAAGCTCCCGGGGCGAAGAAGAAGACCAAGTCCGGCAAGAGCTCTGATGCCCACTCCGGCAAGCGCACCTCTTCGGAGTGCTGTGCTACCGTCGAGGACGCACCATCGAGCTCCACCGGCAAGTGTAAGAAGACAATGGCAGCTCCACCAGAGACCAAGAACGTGTTCGCCAAGGAGGATGGCACTGGTGGTACCTTCACCATCAGTGCCACTCTCGACCCTAAATAGGAAAGTGCGCTTGTTGCTTTCCTGCGGGCGAACGTCGACGTATTTGTGTGGCAACCGTCTGACAACCCCGGTGTTCCCAGGAAAGTAATCGAGCACCATCTTGCCGTCTGTCCTCATGCGCGGCCCGTCAAGCAGAAAGTCAGGAAGCAGGCAGTGGAGCGCCAAGAATTCGTCGCAGAAGAAATCAAGAAATTGGAAGCAGCATGCCTTGTCAAAGGAGTGCTCCATCATACGTGGTTGGCCAACCCTGTAGTCGTGTGCAAGGCGAACAGGAAATGGAGGCTTTGTATCGACTTTACAGATGTCAATAAAGCTTGTCCCAAAGACCCATTTCCCTTGCCGCGCATCGACCAGATTGTTGACTCCACGGCCGGATGTGACTTACTTTCATTTCTTGATGCATACTCAGGATACCATCAGATCTTCATGGCAGAAAAGGATGAGGAGAAGACCACATTCATCACCCCATGCGGCACATACTGTTTCGTACGGATGCCTTTCGGTTTAAAGAATGCTGGTTCAACATTTGCAAGGGTAGTCCATGACGCTTTTGAGCCGCAAATACACAGAAATGTGGAAGCCTACATGCATGACATAGTGGTCAAGAGCAAGGACAAGGCGACTCTGATTCAAGATTTAAATGAGACCTTTGCAAATCTGCACAAGATCAACCTCAAGCTCAACCCCGAGAAGTGTGTGTTTGGAGTCCCCTCCGGCAAGCTTCTCGGGTTCTTCGTGTCTCAGCGGGGAACTGAAGCCAATCCCCACGGTCGGCGCCACCTGTCGGTGTACTAGAGTAGGGGTAACCTAGTATTTCGAACTTGTGCACGGGCAGTTGCAGCACCCCGCGGCAAGGCTTGCCGGGTGACCGCCAAGGTCCTCCGTGGTTCCTTTGGAGCCATTCAAGAACAAAATATTCAAGCCAAGGAGACAAGGCCCCGGCAAGAGCAGCTTGCCGGGAAGGCCAACCAAGGCATCTCGAGGAACTTGCCGCGACGCGCCACACGTCCCGGCGATGCCCGGTGAGCGACAAGCTTCCGGACGCGACAACGCAACACCCGCGGCAAGGCGCTTGCCGCGGCAAGCTACCACCCTGTACCCGCGCTCCAGCACATCCACCAACGTGTCGCCCTGGGGCCTTTCCAGGCGCGCGTGGCAAGAGGCTGTGCAGCCAGCGGTGCGCGGTGGCAAGCGACGCTGACAAGATTGCCATCGTGGCGAGCGGTGGCGTCCCTGACGGTCCCTTTTTGCACTATTTGGGCGACGTAGACGGGCATTTAATGCCTTTGTCCCCTGCCGTCAGGGTTAGGTAGGATACACTGTACAGGTAGTTGTACCAACCGCAATTCCTTTTTCCATTTTTACCCTTGTCTACGTTGCCACCTGTCGGGGACCCCTTTAGCATATAAAAGGAGGATCATGCGCAATGTAGAGGGGGGTTCGAGGGCAGAAAACACTCACACTCGGTCTCGTTAGCAGCTGGAGTGTACTATAGCACTCAGCGCTCCCGAGCAAGAACTCAATACACTCAGACATGCAGCAGTAGGAGTGTTATCTCTCCGGAGAGCTCCGAAGCTAGGTAAACCGCTCGTGTGCTTCGCCTCGATCTGCTCTTCGTGCGATCTCCGCCCCCCGCCGAACCGAAAGGGGCTCGGTCCGCCGGTCCCATAGGTGTTCGTGGATCAGCTTCGCCGACAAACGCACTTTGCCAAACCACAATGTTCGTGATATCGTCGACGTTACCGGAACGGGGAAGGAAGTCAAATATAGTTACTACCTCCATTTTTTGTACACAAGGCCGGTATATCAAAATTACAATTTGCAAAAGGCCACTAACACTAATCGAGGCAAAATTAATGGTGTTTGCCTCATACTAGCAACCAAGAACATTAATATACCCTGCATGCATGCGGAAGTGAGAAGGTTGGTTTGCATGGCGCTGCATTAATCAAGCGATGAAGAGTGAGATGGTTAGCTGTTTGGGCTTTGGAGAAAAAATACGCATTAGTTGACATGTCAAACGAGGATTTGTATCGATTAATCCCGTGAAGGAAAACCCCGCCTTTCTTTTTTAACACTAGTACTCCTAGTACATACGTACTTATCCTATTTGGGTCTAGGCCTTGCATTGCCATACTTTGCCACACATTTTTGCCAAGCTTGCCTAAAGTTTTCAAAAAGAAAAGGAGCTACACTTGCGCACAGTTGTCGCGGTCGCACCGCACCCTCACACGGTCACTCCTGCACGCCACGGTCGCACCGCACCCTCACACAGTCGGTCCTGCATGCCGCAAACCCAACCAAGGGAACGCACCCTCACTGACACGTGCTATCGCATGTGAACAAACCAAACTATGCCATCCTACCACTGACACATAATTTCCGTTCATACAGTATGTTTATCCAACCGCATGTTGGGGAGGATCCGTACGGCCCGTGCGGTGGTCTGTTGGGGAAGAAGAAGAGGTGAGGAAGAAGGGTTAGGAGATGTAGGATATTCATCCAACCGCCTGAAATGGTAGACTGACCCAAATGATGAAAGTCAGGCGACTTGCATAACAATATATGTTTTTTCACAACAAAAGATCCATAAAAACAACAACATAAAGAAAAACTATCACTGCTCGCGGAACGAGACAGCCACGTCGTCTTTGGTTGTCGGCGCGAACCACCCATAACTTCTGACGTGTGTCTCCGCACTGTGGTTGTCCTCGGCCTCCAGCTACTTGTTCAGGCGGAGCATGCGTGTGCTCTGCATGGACGAAAGCACCGCCCAGTTCAAGTCGAGGACGTCCGATTCCGCCTGTAGGAGGGCCTCGATGGCAGCGGCATCCGTGCGCTCCGTGTTGAGTTGAGCCTCCGCCGCCTGGTTCAAGTTCAGGACGTCCGGTTCCGCCTACAGGAGGGCCTCGATGATAGCGGCATCCGTGCGCTCTGCGTCGAGTTGAGCCTCTGCCGCCCGGTGCAAGTCCAGGACGTCCGGTTCCGCCTGTAGGAGGGCCTCGATGGTAGTGGCATCCGCGCGCTCTGCCTCAAGTTGAGCCTCTGCCGCCCGGTTCACATCCAGGACATCCAGTTTCGCCTGCAGGAGAGCCTCGATGGCAGTGGCATGCGTGCGCTCTGTGTCGAGTTGAGCCTCCGCCTCCCGGACCTCCTTTAATTTTGCCAGGTTGAACCGCTGGTCCACCTGCACCATAGGGGACTCGAACGCCGGCACGAAGTCGACGTCCATCGTCTCATACCCATCAGGGGCCTTCTGCGCCGTGACCTCCGCCATGAACATTGGATCGGCTTCCTCCTCCTTGTAGCTTGGCTCCAGAGAACTCGGGGATTGGCTCGCTGCAAAGCGAGCTTGGGAAGGGAGGTCTGTGGCGCCGACCGCCGCTGCAATTTCTCTGCGGCGCTCTGGCATCAGCATCTTGTAGTACGTGATCTTGCGACACACCATTTCTTCGCGGTCTAGGGGATCGAAAGGTGGGGGAATGGGCTAGAGATTAGGTGTGGTTTTGGGGCAGTGGTTGGCATAGGCCGAGCAGTGAAGGTTCGGGTGTGAATAGTCGTTCCGGTGACAACCGGTCAATCGGTTTTGATTGTACATCGCTCTTGTCGTGTTCGGTTGCACCCCGGCATGCTAGACCCTCCACTTCGCTCACCGAATGGAACACGCTTCATCTTGCGTTTTCGCTCACTTGTGGGACCGCAGTTGAGAGCAAACCGACGTCCCTCCCTCTCCCCCGCCCGCGTCATTTATACTACCATTCCCTCTGTTTTATGCGGAGTAAATAAAAACAAAGGGAGTATACTACGAATGAGGATCCCCTGACGTGGCCGAACCCATTGACTAACTGACATGCAGGGCCTAGCAAGCATGGGGTCCGCCAGAAAGTGACCGAAAGGGAGGGTAAGGCAGGGATACCTATGTCAGAGGATCCACTTCCACTACTATTCCCTCCTTCCATTTACTATACAGGGCCTAATGCATTTTTCGAGGCTAACTTTGACCAAATGTTAGAGTAATAATATATGACATGCAACTTACACAAAGCATACGGTCAAATTCGTATGTGAAAGGAGCTTCCAATGATATAGTTTTCACATTATACATCTCATGTACTATTAATATTGTCAATAGTCAAATGCGGTTTTGAAAAACGCATTAGAGCATGGTTAATAATATAGCCAGCCGATGGCTATAAGGAACTTCCATGTCATCTATAGCCATCATCGATATGCACTCATACAGTAGTATGGGCTATAAGGTTGGCTATTTCCCGCAAAAAATAATATAAGGTTGGCTATTGTATTAGTACTTTTTTCTGTCTCCTCTCTATCTCTTTCTTCATATTTATTGTATTTAAGTAGGAATGCGTATATAGCTAGGCTCTTGCATGAGAGCTCACTCCCCTTACTTTTTCACATCTCTCTCCTCCACATATGCCCTATATAAATGGAAGCAGGGAGTACTACTATGAGCACAGCATACTCTAGTACAGATGTTGTCAGAACTCCACTAGTACTATTGGACAGGGAGCTTAAAAAAAGTTACTATTGGACTGGCTATACGTGGCGAAATTCTAGAAGGAAGAGCATGCGCGAGAAGAAGCACATTCACGTGGTTGAAAACAAATTGGAGAAAATCTCTGTGTGAATACTCCCTCCGTTCGAAAATACTTGTCGTAAAAATAGATACAAATGGATGTATCTAGAACTAAAATACATCTAGATAAACCCATTCCATGGACAAGTATTTCTGGACGGAGGGAGTACAAATCTAGGAGTACCTACGAATCTAACAATATTGATTGGGCGTTGTTGAATGTTGATAGTTTTTTCTGTAAGTTTGATCAATGTAGACATACTTCGACTACACATAAAACTTATATACAAACTAGAAAGGATCGGAGGGAGTATATTGTACGTTCAAAAACAAAACAACCATTGAATACCCTTTATATATGATTTGTGGATGCTATGATCACCGGTTCAAAATTTTGAATCCGCCTTAGGTATCACACACGCCCCCACTTGTTCTCTCTCGATTTCATCTCGGGGTTCGGAGATCAATTGAAAGAGGACTAGGGTGGGTAGAATACGTTCGTTTCGCTTATGAACGTACAGTATACTCCCTCTGATCCCCACAGACCCCCCCCCCCCCCGGGGTCATTTCTATCATAGAAACAGACCAAACCTTTATCTCCTTGCATGACACGCAATTGATCTCTCAACATCAATCGATATCGTGAACATGTGTTGGGGCATGAACCGAATGGGATGTCAAAACTAAGACGCAAAGCGACATGTAGTGGAGGCAAAGTGAAACTTTAAATGAACCGTTTGTTTGTATGCATGTCAGACAAATTACAACATTGGAAATACAAGCATGGTCTAGCCCTTTTGTGGATGATACTCGGCGGAATGTTCAAATGAGGCATGCGGGAGGATGGACTCGACCGGAGGGCAGCATGATCGATGGAGAAGAGGGTTGGAGAGGAATGAGAAATAAGCAAATGCCACATGATTATACATGAACGGCTCAATAAGTTGTCTCGCTTGGCCTACATAGTGAAAGGCCTAATGCACAACGCAGAGCACTGATGCTCGAATATAGCCGGGAAAACAGGGAAACTTACATGTGGGGCACACCTGTCAGGACGACATAGCGCAGACTAGTCCAATGGAGGAGTTGGCACATCACCTCCTCGACACCGGCAACCATTCATGTGGGCCGTGGGGGCCAGCAACGTGGCGGAGCTCCAGCATCGCCTCTGGACATGGCGACCATGGTGAGCGACACGCTCATCGTCGCTGGACACGGTCGGTTTTAGTGTACCGAGGGTGGCGTTAGCGTTGTGGCAGGACTAGCAGATCAACGGTATGTTTGGTTTGTGCCCAAGGTTGCCCCATCAAAGCATTGGCTAGCCAAAATTTTGGTTGAGGTTTTGGTTGCCCATGATTTGACCGACATTGGCAATAAAAATGAACTAGAGTTGGCTAGAGTTCATTGGCATGCCAAAAAATGGCAACCATCCAAACAAAGACCAATCTTTGGGTGATGACCAAAATTTTGGTAAGGTGCACTTTGGCCACAATCCAAACACACGCCAACACATGGCTTGTTGAGGATGCACGGGGCACTGCGACGCGTACGCGAAGTGGTGTAGCGCAGCCAACTACATCCCCAGGACCTGAGACCATGCGGGGTCGTCTTGCTTTTTCAATGACATGCGGGGATAGCATGTGAGCAAAGGGCACCCTGGCACACCAAAAACCCTCGTCCCTCACGTTGTCGTGCGGTGGGTTCCCAGCCGGCGCCAGCTGCCCGCATTCATGTCGTTCATCTGTATGCCGTCGTTAAGAGGCTCGGCGCCCGAGGAACCAACTCCGACGACTTAATGATGCACCCAGATGCTTGGCCTCACTGGAATGTGCTACTTAAAGCGGCAACGCCCAGCTAACCTCCAAACCATAGCGCATCGTCCTCCTACCTGGCACCTCATCAGCCATGACCGCGAGCACAAATGCTCTGCAGAAGAGCTTGTCTTTGGGAATTAAGCTCGAGGTCGCCGCCCTCGCTCAAGTCACCTCTCGCAACGCAATAGCAGCGTAGCCAGACGCGGATGCGACCGAACAAGCGGTGGCCACGCTGGCGGCCTACGACGGGAGCACAGTCAGCCACGCGTCCTACTTGTCGCCGTCCAACGTCCGGCACCGCCGAGGTTGGGGACTCCTCCGAGGATGAGTAGGGCATGGAAGGCGGCAGGGCATGGTGTGCCAACTGGCCGGTCCATATCCCGTGTTCTACTCTTCCTCGCCGGAGACCGCACCTTCACTTCATGGGTCTTGAACCCCGCCCCCGTACATCGAGATCGAAGATGGAGGACATCAGTCGCCGCCGTAGAATAGGTTTAGGGTCAGGTTTCTTTTATTTTTCTGTCCTATAAAAGTTCAAATGTATTGAAATTTGTCATGTTTGCATTAATCTCGGCCGGTGTATATGAACTTTCACAATAATATAGTATATTGTAGGAGTACTAGAAGGATGCCCGTGTGTTGCACGGAACATCAAGATCTTGTGGGAGAAAAGGATGAACGAGGGAAGGCCTTATCTGCAAATGTGGAGAGGAGTGCGGGTAAATTGTCATAGTTTCCTTCCTGTCCGTTAGATATAGATCGGACGGCCTATATTGCAGGATGATAGGCACACCATCATCACCAACTCAGCTTTTTATTGAACCGAGACAAAGCTAACATGCGAAGTAAATAAACACATAGGGTCTATACATACAAAATTTATCTTAGGAACTCCAATAGTACGTCCACTACACATTCACGCATTTCACATCTTTCTACATCTACGGGAACCTATGAAAGAGTTAACGTAAATTGCCTCTCTCTCTTTTCTCCCCTGATTTTCATGGTGGTGGGCCCCTCCCTCCCCTAATCTACAATCAACAGCTCACACGTTTCACATTACATTAATTACGTAACTGGGATTACGTAGGTGTAGCATTACTCGTCCTAAAAAACCCAACTAAGCCAACCTCCCAGCATATCGCGCGGGAAAAGACCCGGTCGCGTCATTTTAGTCAGGATTAGCGGATTACTAGTAGTAGTATAGATGGATCGCACGAAGCACCAAGTTTTTTTAGGGGGTGAAGCAGCTAGTTTAAAAGGAAAAAGGTGGTCCACTCACAGCACCCCTATCGCGGTTGCATTGCACCCCAGACACATTCGGTCCTGCACACATCTCATGCAACCGGAACGCGTTCGGCTTGCCTCTTCACTGACACGTGGGACTGCACTTGGAGAAACCGACCATGCGCCAAACGCCCCACGCCCACCGCGCGAAAATCCCCCCTCCCCCAAAAAAAGATTCCCCCCAAATCCTAAATTCAACCGCCCTTCGGCCAACTAGCCAATAATATTCCCCAAACCCCCCTCCCCCCGTCTCGCTCCACTCCGTTCGCTCCGCCAAAGTTGCCCACCCCGCCACGCAGATACATCGGCGCCACGGTTCGTCGAGGGGACGCATGGCGATCCTCTCGCACCCACAGTACGCTCTCGTAGACTACTGTCCTCTAGTCGCGCTGGCACCACTGGCGACGTTGTTGTGGAGGTGCATGGCGGTCAGCGCCGCCACTGCTGGCGACGTTCGTATGGAGACGCACGGCGGTCAGCTTCTCCCAAGGTACGCGCATTCTAGACTGAGGCCCCGTGCATGTCGGTGTAGCGTTGAATGTTAGCTGATAGGCGCTGTTAATCTCACTATTTGCCAAAGTAATTTACAGTCAATATGTTCTGCTTAAGAAGCTTCCTTACCCTATTCTGCACTCAGTCTGCTTAGCTGAAATGGCATGCCAAGGCCTATTAGTTCCTAAAATATCCTTCCATATATATATTGTGACGTAGATTGCCATGGTCTAATAGCCAATCTGTTAGGTGAAATAGCTCTACACCATTTTATACTCGATCTTTGTTGTTGCGATGGCCTTAGATAGTTTGATGGTTGTGTGCTCGGCCTCATTGACTGTTGAAACAGCCTGCCATAATTTAGCAATCAAATTTGCTTGCTGAATTAGCTTTACATATATTTCGTTACTTAGATCTGTTCGTCCAAATATCTTGTCATAGCTTTAGACATCGACCTAGATATTTTTTTCTGGACTTCATAAAAAAACACATATGTTTTTCCTGCAATATCTAGTAGAAGAACTAATTTGTATGTCTAATAGATGGACAGGACTTGGATAACTTCTGCTCAAAGATTCTCCGCTGCATATGTCGAGGGGGTTGAAAACTTCATGAACTTTATCAGCGCTGAGTACGGTGGTCTGAAATCATATGTGCTCTGCCCATGTAGCCGTTGTATGAATTCAGTTACAAGACCCCAGTCAACTGTGCAAAATCATCTACACTTGTATGGGATGTCGGTCACATATACTAGGTTGGTTCATCATGGTGAAGCTGTGAACGTCAATGTTATTGACTATGTAGAAGCAGCAGATCACCATCTTGATTTGCCTGATGCTCAGGTGGAAGAGGAGGAGGTGGTGGTGGTGGCGGAGCCAGTGAGTTTGACCAACATTGAAACAATGATATGAAATGCTCGTGCATTTCGTGAACTTTCACCTGCAGAAGAAAAAAAGTGGGCCCGCATGTTGGAACAATGCAACGTGGTTCTCACCCCACGAAATAAGATATCAATATTCTCAGCTATGGTCACCTTTCTTCAGGTGAAGACATCTGAGCAGATGGCCAACAAATCATTCGATGTGATGTTGGCTGCTTTCTGCAAATCTTTCCCAGATGCATCTGAGCTGCCACACACCTATAGTAAAATGAAGAATTTCCTTCGTGCAGTTGGAATTGGATATGATATGATCCATGTTTGTAAGAATAATTGTGTTCTATTCCGGAAGGATTATGCCAACTTAAGTGAATGCCCGAAATGAAAATCATCAAGATGGAAAGATGGCGATGCTGTGAAGAGTAAGCTGGCTGGGCAGGTTGAGATCTCCGCACGCACCCCAGAGTTTGAACCTCTCAAGGGTTGCCGGATCCCTAAATCTGACATTTAGCGCGCCAGGTAGGGGTGCGTCGGATCCTCTCTTCCGTCGGGTCCGGCTGTGCCCGCCGCGCTCCTTGTCCGGTGGCCAACGCCTCTATGGGCCCTGCCGGCCACGAGCAGCAAGCTTCATCGTTGCACCCGTCGGTGCACCATGACGGCTGCACCGCTACTCCGTCACTAACCCCAGTAGCTTCGTCATCTCACGCGTGTCGCGGCCAGGTGGACGCGCAGGCCGCTCTGCTCACAGCGCGGGAGCTTCTTCGCTACTGCCCGGTGGGACATCTCTACGAGCAGTGGCTCGAGCGGATCGCCGAGCTCATCAGCGTCGCGCACAGGGGCTCCGACGGGCCGGCTCGCTCGCTGCCTCAGCAACCACCCGCAGCGGGCGACGTGGCGCATGGGGCTCCTCCACCACCTCCAGCCAGGGGCGCCATTATCGAGCCAAGGCGTATGGCTCCACGGCACGACCCGTGGCGCCTGGCGCCGGCTCGGGATGACGTGAGCTGCCAGGTGGTGCAGTGTCCCCAAGGAGAAGCGCATGTGCTGCCAGCACCCCAGCACCAGGCCCGTGTGCCACCACAGGAGCTGGCAGTGCGCGTGCACCAGGATCATGCTCCACCCCCTCGACGACCTCCGGTGGCCACAGCAGGATGCCTCGCGTTCACTCCGGAGCTCTGCAACATCGTTTGGCCAAGCAAATTCAAGCCTGACCTGCCTCCACGCTACGACGGCACCACAGACCCCGCCAAGTTCTTGTAGCTCTATGAGTTGGGCATCGAGGTGGCCACGGCAATGAGAAGATCATGGCAAATTGGATCCCGATGGCCCTCAAGGATGGCACGTGTGCTTGGCTCCTGAACCTGACCGAGGGGTCAGTTTCATCCTAGGAGGAGATGCACAACCGCTTCATCGCCAACTTCCAGGGAACTCGCGACCGTCCGCCGGCTGCGGGTGACCTGCACCGCATCAAGCAGCAACCTGGAGAGACCCTGCAAAAGTATATCTAGTGCTTCAACAACGTTCGCCTCAAGATTCCCAAGTTGTCTGATGAGGCCATCAGCTCTGCGTTCACCAATGGCGTCTGTGATGTCAAGATGAAGGAGGACCTCGCCATCCACGAGGACCTCTGCACCACTCTAGAGATATTCAACATGGCGAACAAGTGTGCAAGGGCTGAGGAGGGGCGCCTTTCCCTCCTCGAGCTCCTCGACGCTGATCCAGAAGACAAGAAGACCAAGACCAAGGACGTGAAGCGCAAGGGGCCAGCCATGCTTGCGGCTGAACCAGAGACGAAGCGCGGCTGCGACCACCCGAGTCATCCAAGGGCAAGCGGCCGTTCTGCGCCTTCCACAATGTTTACAGCCACAACACCAGCGACTGCCAGGAGCTCAGGGCTCTCCGTGAAGGGTGCCTCGGTCGACGCCTCGAGCGCAATGATCGAGGCTACGATCGCGGAGGTGGCCGAGGTGGAGGACGATGGGATGGACGCGACCGTCGTCAGGAGTGGCGTGACCAGCCTCGTGAGGGCAATTAGAGGGAGCAGCCTTGTGAGGATTGGCCTCAGGGCACCGCGGCCTTGCCTCCTCTGCCTCCACCGCCAAGGAGGAAAGAATATCACGACTAGGACGAGGGGTCTGGGGGCTTCCAGGAGCCACGAGCCATTGCCTGCATCTTGGCCGGTTCACAGGCCCCGGCTTCCCACCGCGTCTTTAAGCAGTTTGCACGCGAGGTGAATGCAGCGCTTCCCAAGCCTAAAGCAGCTCACCCTCTCAAGTGGTCCAAGTGCGCCATCACCTTCGACTCCTCAGACCGGCTCAAGTGTGCGGCCACCACTGGCGAGCTCCCCATGCTCTACTCCCCCGTCATCAGCAACGTGATCGTCACCAAGACCCTCATCGATGGTGGAGCAGGGCTCAATGTTTTCTCTGTTCAGACGTTCGACAGGCTCCAGGTGCCATACTACCAGCTTCACCCCACCAAGCCATTCTCAGGAGTGACCGACGGATTGACACACCCGATCGGGCAAGTTCACCTCCCTGTCACCTTCGGCGAGCACAACAACTACCACACCGAGCTCATCGACTTCGACGTCGTCGACATCCGCCTGCCCTACTATGGCATCCTAGGGTACCCAGCACTGGCCAAGTTCATGGCGGCCACGCACCACGGCTACAACGTCCTCAAGATGCCAGGAAGCGGTGGCGTCATCACAGTCGCCTGTCAGGAGAAGGATGCAGTGTGCTCCCTCAAGTGTGCTTTCCAGGCTGTAGCAGTTGAGAACCCCGAAGACAAAGACGACGCCCTCCCTCCTGAAGTCGCCCCCAAGACAAAGAAGTTGCAGCAGGGACAGGGGTCTCGTGAGGAAGCATCACTCGAGGATGCAGCGCTGAGCCTCGCGTCTCCGGATGCGGCACCTTCACCCATCACATAGGAAGGCGCGCCCGGCGCTCCTCTCAGGCTGGGATTGGGGGATCTCCTTTAGAAGGCCTCAGATCTAGCCAATGTCGCGAGAGGGGCGCTCGGGCACCATGTGGAGGCGCTCTTCAGAGCACGCTTCCCAGGAGAAGGCAGCAGGCGCAAGGCACCAGGCGTTCATGAGTTCATTAGCAAGGCAATCGAGGAGATTCAAGAAGGAAGGGTTCTGCAAGGCGATCATCGCCTACCGCGTGGCGCAGCTCACTGCCCTGGCAAGGGTAAGGAGTTTCGCGTCTACATCGACATCCATGGGCTCAGCAGGGCCGCGTCTCGCCAGCTCATGTGGTCGTCTCGTGTCGGCCGGTGCGAGGGTCCGCCTCACAGCTACGTCTGCATGCCTTTTGGCTTGGCAAGCGCGGCTGAGGCGCTCCAGCGCTGCATGAGGGATGCTCAGACGGCCTGCAAGGCCAGGCATCATGCAATCCTGGAGGAGATGGAGGAGCACCTTCAGGAGCCTCTCGGTCCATCCGAGTCTCCTGAGGCTCGGCACCAGAGCGGCCCATGAGGAACGGCTCCAGCGGCGCGCATGTTTTGGCTACTTCAACACCTCTTCAGCAATAGTATGAGGTGACATCTCTATAGTTTGTTCAGTTTGGGGGCGCCCCTCGGGCTGCATCATCCACAGGCCATGTGGGTCCGTCCCTATGACATGTATCCCTTCCGCATTTATCAGAGCCAGTTACAATCCTTTGCAAGCTACTTTTGAATTATTGACTGCCTGACCGACGCTTCGTCGATAAGAACGTCTCGTGCCTTGCGAGCCCTCATGCGACCGCCTCGTGATTAAGGACTGGCACGACATCTGTGCTCGGGTCCGTCCCTGCAGCGTCGCTAAACCCAAGTGGCTGAGATCTGGCTCACGGGCTAGTTCCCATGTACGTCACCTCCCATGGCTCTTGGTGCCTTGTTCTCGCATGAGCTAATCATGGGTGGATGAGTGAGGGTGCGCGATCTCGTGCCCCCGTGGCCACGGGAACCGTGCACCGGTTGTTTTTCTTCAGGATCTTTGCATGAGAAGACTTGGCACGGCGTCTGTACTCGGGTTCGTCCCTGCAGCGTCGATAAATCTAGCGGCTGAGCTCTGTCTGGCGGGGCGGTCCCGTTCACATCACTCCTGGGGTCGTTGGTGTCTGGCCTTCTCATGCAATAATCTCAGGAAACTCATTCGGCGTAGGCTGCCTAACCATCTCGCAGGACCAGTTCAAGCATCTCCAATAAACACCAGGCACAACCTGCCTTGAGGTAGGGCCTCGTGAGTCCCGCGCTGGCTCACGGGTGCCCATATGCACCTCCTCCAAGCATGCCATGCAAGCCACATGTAAGGGCGGAGCTGTACATGCCCCGGGGGCTCTCCTTAGAGGGAGCCCCCGCCCACGCACCAGCGGAAGCACCATGCTCCGCGCTGGCCGTCAACACTACCGAGGAGCGGCTATGCCTGTGCAAGAGCAGAAGCGCTATGCTCCGCGCTGGTGATAAACAACTAGGGGTGGCCTCATGGCCGCATTAACCTCAGGGAGCCTCCAGGCTCAATGACTAGCCTCACCGCACTGTTCTCCCTCGGGAAGGTAGTGCGAGGGGCTGAGCACGGGGGCTACGCTCAGGTCACGCTTGGCGTACCCCACCTCGACAGGCCTCACGGGCCTGGTCTTCGTGCACCCCTCCCAAGCAAGAGCTCGGTGAGGAAAAGGTAGGATGGTATGTTCATACGTCAAGGGGGACTCCTGAGCATCGCGTCTCAGGAGCCTAACTGGTTACCTAGCACCTCACCTCTTGGGCTCATCCTGGCGATCCGGACGACTCAACGACGGCTGAGGTATGCGTGGGGCCGGGCTCTGCCGACGCAGAACGCCAAGACCTGGTTTTCACCCTTCTTTTTCTAGCTGTTCGCACGTCAAGGGGGACTCCTGAGCATCGCGTCTCAGGAGCCTAACTGGTCACGTAGCCCCTCACCTCTTGGGCTCGTCCTGGTGATCCGAACGACCCAACTATGGCTGAGGTATGCGCAGGGCCGGGCCCTGCCGACGCAGAACACCAAGGCTTGCCCCTGCACCTTTACTTAAGCTATTCGCACGTCAAGGAGGACTCCTGAGCATCGCTTCTCAGGAGCCTAACTTGGCACGTAGCCCCTCACCTCTTGGGCTCATCCTGGTGATCCGGACGACCCAACAACGGCTGAGGTACGCGCGGGGCCGGGCTTTGCCGATGTAGAACAACAAAGCAAACAGAAAAGCTGAAGGAGCATAATCTAGTTATTACAATGCATATTGTTCCAAGAAAATAGTTTTAAACGCCTCCCCGAGGCATGATACATGATACAGGACAGACAAGCAAAAGCAGAATCGCCGGGCCACCTCTTCAGACTTGGGCGTCACCACTGCCCGCCAGCAGAGCCTCATCGCCAAGCGCGTCGCCCGTTCCACCGGCTTCGGTCGGAGGACCAACGACCAGGAACTTGCTCAGCATGGCATCCACGAAGCTCTTCACGGCGGCAGCAGTAGCATCCTGGGAGTCGGGGTCCACCGGAGTAAGGAAGGAGGAGAGGTCGAAGCTGGCATCCTGGAGATAAAGATGGTTGAAGACGCATGTCAGGGCCGAGGAAGAAAGTGAGGATGCCTCGCTTTCCACCAATGAGGAAAACTCGTCGACAACATCTTCAAGCATCGCCATGACTTCAGGAAGCAGAGGAGCAGGGCTCTCCCTCGGGGTCATCACCACCGCCTTCTTCAAGGGATCATCTCCAAAAAGCGCCTTCTGGGCCTTGTAGAAACGCGCCTCGAGGGAGGTAAGAGTGTTGCGCTCCATGGAGGCCACCTTCTTGGCCTTGGCGAGGGCCGGTTGGGCTGCCTCTGCCTCCTCCTTCAGCTTCGTCAGGCGGTCACGCTCTCTAGCCTACTCTAAGGCTGTCTTCTTCACCTCGGCGTCTCTGTTGGCGACGGCAGCTTCCTGGGCCTTCAGCTTCTCCTCACGGTCCTGGAGCTGGCTGGCCTGGGCGGCCTGTCGGTCCTGGAGAGCCTTCAGATCAGCCTCCACCATGCAGCACCGGTCCTCAGCTTCTGTGGCCTTCTTTCGCACCAGGTCGCGCACCGTGGCGGCCACCCCGAGCGCCTTTTGAGCTTCCTCCGCAGAACCCCAGGCCACGCGAACAGATGCATTAGCCTTGAGCCAACCAGAGATTAGCCCCAGGCGTCCCTACGCCGAACGACGATTCGGGCCCTGAAGCTCACCCTGGAGGAGGTCCAGTGCCGCCCTTGCCTCCTCCAGGACCCCAGAGGTACCAGGAGTGCCATAACCCGGCCACGCGCTGGGCAAGGGAGGAGACGCCCTTGGCGCCAAGGCAGAAGAAACCTCGGCCTCGGGAAGGACCGGGGGCTCTAGAGGCTAGTTGACCTCAGCAGACATGGCAAGGGCTGGGCTCTGGAGGGGTCCGGCCTACCGAGGGCGCCGGCACCTCCTGAGGACGGGCATGCACGTCCTTGGGAGATGGCGTCACCTTCGGGGCCGCGGGGGCAGCGGCACCCTCCTTCACCAGGGTCACAGCAGCCTCTTCAGCGCCTGCGACTACGGCAACCTCCGAGCCCTCTTTCTGCTTCTTCGACGGTTGCTGCCTAACGACAGGGGAAGACGCTAAGTATCACTTCAAGAACCAACAAGCAAGGTTAAGGGAGAGAATTACTAGTCGACGAAGGCATATGTCCTCTTCATGCTCAGCAACGGATACAGAGGCGGAGCGGCTGGAGCCGAGCTCTTGGGGGCAGGAGAGCTTGCGGTTGGAGCTGACCGGGACGGTGTCGGCGAAGGCGGGCTGCTCCCCGGAGGAATCAGTGCGGTCCTGCTCTTTTTCATGACCACTCGCTTGGGCTGCTTCGAAGAGGCCACCCCAGACCTCGTGGTGACTCCAGAAGGGCGTGGCACCTCCACCACCGGGGGTTCATCATCATCATCATCATCAAGAAGGTTGCGCATGAGATCCCTTTGCTGTGGGGCAATGGATTCCTCTACCATCTCTTCCACGGTGGCTTCGGAGGAATGATCATCGGAGGACAAGTGCACCAGAGCAGTAGGCGGCGGGGAAGGCGCCAGCCGCACAAACCCAAGATCGTCGAAGATGGTCATGGCCGTGACAACCTCCTCGGCGTCATCATGACAGTACAGTGGAAGCCAGTCTTCCGGAGGGTCGCTCGGGTCCTTCCCCATCAGGTAGAGCAACACCTTGCTCAGCTCCTCCTTGGGAAGGCGATCTTGGCGGAGGCGGATCTTGTCGTCATCACCACCAAGCCTCCACAAGGGGCGGGGGCGGTCTTCAAGCGGCACGATGCGCTGCCTCAGGAACTCCTTGATGAGCATGGCCCCCGTCAGCTTCGCGCTCTTCAGCTCCTTATCCATCTTCTTCACAAACGGCGTCGGGGAAGGGTCGGTGATCTTCTCAGAACGCCACCACTTCTCGGAGACGGGGAATTTGGTCGGCAGCTTCAGCGAGCTCTGGGAGCACTTGGCATCCATCAGAACCCACCTCTTCACGGCATCCTCCTCCTTCTTCCCAGCGTGGGAGATTGCGTTACCACCCCGCGCCGCAACGAAGCCGATGCACCCAACCGGATTGTCGCCGGTCTTGCGAAGGAAGAAGAAATGGCGGAACAGGGCAACGGAAGGCATCAACCCCATGAACGCCTCGCAATAGAATCCGAAAAGGGACATAAGGAGGATGGATTTGGCATGGATGTGGAGCGTGTGAAGACCATAATGATGAAGGATGGCCAAGAAGAAGCGGGAGAATGGAGGTACCAGCCCCGAGTAGACGCTGTGCATGAGGAAGGGGAAGAAGGTGCTACTCGTGGGCTCCGGTGCAGCGGTGGCGACCCAGAGCGCTGTCTTCTTCCACTCATTGTCATCGCTCTCCATCAGGAGGAGCGTGGTCTGGAGCTTCTCCCCAGTCACGCAGGGCGCCAGCAGCCCTGCCTTGTACCAGGCAGAGCCAGCAGCCGGGGCAGGAGCAACGGTCTTCTCGGCGGCCATCGAGCAGAAGATTTGAGGGGAAATTGGCAGATCTAGTGAGTTCTTCTACTGGGGGGAGAAAGGGGATCTGGAGCAAGACACAGAAGGAGCAATGAAAGCCTGGCGGCATGCAGCACCCCTTTTGTCGGGCGGAAGTAGTTGCCAAGGCAGCGTGGGGAAACGGAGTCGCCCACGTCCAATCAATCGCCACACGTCATCAAGGCCGCAGGTGGTTAGGGCCCGCGGTGCTCCTCCCTTGCCCTTTGGCTTCGCCTGGGCCCGGGGGCTACTGTCGACGTCCTGGATTTGGGGGTATCCAGTCCTGCCTGCCTGCGGCCCATGACGAGGCTCCATCGACGGCCTAGTACGGCCTAGCTTCAACACCAACACCGCAAGACCCTCGCGAGGGGCCAAGCCTTGCAAGGCGGGCTACTCCAAGACCCCCGAAGGAATTGGCCTTCTCAGGAGGGTTCATGTGGTGCAGAGAGTTCTATGCGAGCTACCTCACGAGGCTTAGCTGATGTGAGCCGTGACGACCAAGGCCAGGCAGGCGCAGAGCGCAGGTTTCGTCTTTGGTGCAAGGGAGGCAAGCCACAGCACGGAGTCCCGAGGAATCATCCAAAGGTTTCCATTCTGGTGCAACGAGACCAAGACCGCCAGGACGGCAGGACGGAGGTCATCAACGAGCCCAGCGCATCGTCACGACCAGTGGCTTTTCGCAGGCGAAGACTACTTTTGTCAGGATAGACTGTACTACTTGTGCCCTTTCAAAACCAGCCATTGTGGGATCCCTTCCTGCTCATATTTGGGAAGAGGACCAAGGCCACTACAAATAGGACTAGCCACCACCATAGTGGGGGAGGGGATCCATTCTCGCCCGACCATCACACCAGCTCAAGAACACCTCACCTCCTGAGGCTTGTTCATCCACTGTACTTGTTCATCCGCAGCCTACAAGGTAATCCACCACACCACATTGGATTAGGGTATTAAACCACAACGGTGGACCGAACCAGTATAAATCTATGTGTCTTTGTGTCTCTTTCAGATCAACGTGCTAGGCTTAGGAGGATCGCGAGTAGGCAGGCTAGGCAGGTTGAGATCTCCGCACGCATCCCAGAGTTTGGACCTCTCAAGGGTTACCGGATCCCTAAATCCGACACGCTCACTGTTCATCAAGGGAAGTGAGGCAGCAGGTTCAATCGGCTTCAATTAGCAGCAGTAGCGAACGAAGGAATCGCTCGATCGGGTTTAGTAACGCGTAGCCTGCAGTGCAATCACTCGGGTTCAGTAGGTGAACACCTCGCTCGGGTTCAGTTAGAGCCCAATGCCTCGCACCCACGTGCGTACGTGTATGAAATAAATGCGCATCACTCAGCCCCCGACCACTCACCATAACCGGGAACTCCTGGAAATTTTCCTCGCCCTCGCTTCTACCACGGTTTTTTCCATCATGGGCGGCCCAAAGAATGTCATGCAGCTGCGTCTCCCGCCTGCCCATCATGAAAAGCCCATTTTCTGTATGATTTTTTGTCATAGAAGTAGGAGCCCACCACATCTATGATGATACCGGGTTTTGTCACAATTATCGTCATAGAAGTGTCATAAGTATGACAGAAAAAATCGTTCGGCCTAAAATGTCACGGATGTGTCTTTTTTTGTAGTGTTAAGGTGGTCAACAAGGACAAGCTCTTGCAGTGCAAGATGAAGGCAGAGAGGGTTGCGGCTGGCGAGGAGATTGTCTCAGGTCCTAGGACAAAGACAGTGAGGCCACAACTCATTCCTTTCCGATGGCAGGATGGCGCTTTGATGATGATGATGATGATGATGCTTCAAGCGCTCCTCCTCTTGTCTAGTGGGTCTGTGTGTCACCTTTATCTCTTTTTGTTGTCTTGATGACAAAGGGGGAGAAGTGGTGGTGTGTGGGTGCTCTTTAGTGTGTTTTGAGATCTCAAGCCTCATGGTTCAATACTCTCAATCCCTCCACCCAAACTTGTTGAAACTTTGGGGATTGGGAGAGCAAGACCCGGTCTACATCTTGACCAAACCAAATCGTGTTCCCCACAACATTTCTTCCCCATTGACTTGTTACTCTTGGAGCTTGGGCTCCATTGCGGTTAGAGGTTCCTCTGGAAGCTTCCTTGCTTGTGGTGTGCTCCGAAGAATTTTGTAAAGGTGTGGTGGTCGCCTTCGAGACCAACCCCGAGTGATTCGAGGCTCATCCATTGAGGGTGACTAGAAAGAGACTATAGTGAGCCTTCTCGGCATTCCGCAAGCTTTGGCTCCGGCACTGCTCTAAATGGAGAGTAGCTCTTCCCCAAGGAAGAGTGAACTTGGGGATAAAATCCACGTCCTCGCCTCACTTGTGGCTAATCCTTTCCCACACTTTACTTTGCCTTGTATGCTTGTTGGCTTGCTAATTAGATTGTTGCCTAGCATACTTTGCTTTAAGCTTGCTTGTCATATAGGTTGTGTTCACCTAGTTGCATATCTAGTGAACCCTATTTATCCGCTAAACCTTAAATTTGACAAGAAATATTAAAATTCAGATTTTTACATATGTGCCCCTGGTTCCTTAGTTTTACTCATTCATCCCCACCCTCTTAACATTTGCTCACTTTTCCCCACTCCATTGGTTGAAACTCTCATAAATGGGCAAACTGGACGTTGTCGTCGGATCAATGGCTTGGCCGTTAACTCTGACTAGTGGGGCCACGTAGGCGTGCATGCAACTCACCGCGGTCGTGGGGTAGCACGTGTCCATGGAACATGGCAGAAACATGCCATCGTATAAGAGGGGGAACCACCTCACCCCTACCATTTTCCCCCCAAAACCTCTCCCTGCCGCATCGTCTCCCTCTCCCCCGCTGTGTCGTCTCGCTGTTCTCCACCGCACCGTCTTGCTCTCCCACGCCGCATCCTCTTCCTCACCTTCATCGCCTCCCTCATACTGATGGCGGACACTCATGGCGACACCGGCGCAGCGGCCGAAGATCTACAGGGCACGGTGACCACGACAGATGCAGTGCAAGACGTTGGCGGCGTCTACGGTGGTGCGGGGAAACTCGCAACCGCTATCGCTGCTGTGGATGCGGAGAAGGAGGTGGCGCGCTCTGCCTCGGCGCTGCCAGAGCTGAAGGTGACGGTGTCAAGTGGCGCAGTCGATCCAGATGCGTAGCCTGGCGAAGAGAGGTGGTACAGGAGGTAGTTCAATTTGCTTGTACCCTAGTTGCAATATTTAGATGGATTGTAGAGTTAGTTTGATTGGTTGGATTGTGATTCATAGGGTAGTACAAATGGTTAGAGTAATTGGTTTGAGGGATGGGTTTTTTTTGGATTACATTCATTACAAAAATGCTAGAAATATCTTAATGAGATATAGGGATTTCTGTGCTTAAATGCTACATGTGATTATTAGATTCATTTCTGAAAGCTACACCGATTGGAGTTTTGAATGCTATAGACATGTATGCCTAGATTTGTGGGCTACACAGATTAGTGTTTTAAATGTCATATGCCCAAATGGAATGCAGTAATTTTGATGTACCTATCACTTGATTAAGAACTTAGTTGATTCATGAGTATATAAATTTGTCCATAATATGTAGTTATATTAGCTTTGTTGTTCAATGTGTGCACATGACAATGGAAAATGCAAATAGGATCATAGTATAGATAATATGATCAATGTGTCATGTGTCCATATCTAAATTATCAGTTGGCTTTTGTATTTACTAGTAATGGATGTAATTGTATATTCAGGAGGATGATTCTGTGGGGAACAATAGGAAGCTGGGCCTTACTAGGTTCGACCCGTACGATCCAGAGTATAGTGGCGACGAAGAATATGAGGTAAGCGTACTTGAAATTTAGATAGTTCCTTTAGTTACTTTGACTTGGTGTATATGAATCTATAATGTAATAATGTAATTCATTCATGTGTGCAGTATGATTCTGGAGAAGATGTGTACAACAACAACGTCGCTTCGTTCACAACGAAGGAGGTGGAGAAGATCAAGGCCAGGGGAGTTGCTTCCTTCTACAACCGCAAGATCAAGAATTGGCACTGCCCCTGCTGCACCACCAAGCCAAATCCAAAGGATGGTCACTTCGGTCACCTTGTGTCCCATGCAGAGGATGTAACGATTCATGGGGAGGACTACAAGATCATCCGGCAGCATGCTGCCCTCCCGAAGGCCCTGACTCCGGTGTGATGTGATGATGTTTTATCTTTTACTTTTGGTAAACTGAATGTGGTTGTTTGGTAAACTTTGTGTGGTGGTATGTAAACATTGTGTGTGATCTATGGTAGTAATGTATTATGCTATCTAGATTGGGTTCTATATTTGTCTGTCCTTCAATTTTCCTGTGGTGTATGGTATGTTCTGTTTAGATGTTGTGAGCTATGAGTTTAGGTGCTGCAATGATCATGCATGATGCTTCAGTGTTGCTTCACTGATCAAACATGCTGCTTCAGTGTTGCTTCACTAATCAGACATGGTGCAAAGAATAAGCAAAAGAGCAAATAGTCCATCATTTGATCAAATATTCCAATAACATAGCAAAAAACAACATTTGAATGAAGATAGTCCATCATTTGATCAAGTATTCCAATAACATATCAAATAGTCCAATAACAGATCAAATATTTCAATTTGAATTTGAGGCAACATTTGAATTTGAACCAACACTTGAAGTCATTGCCCTGTGGTGTGATGTTGCAAAGTTTGTTGAACTATTATAAAAGTTAGGTGATCAATCTGATCTCTTTTGCATGGTAAAACTTATAGTCATGAGAAATGTGCTCCAAATGAGCTCCATTTGTAATCAAGTTTTTTTGGACCTACTACAAATGAGCCAAATATTTTTTATTAACACCTATTCAACCTATATAGTGTAAATTCAAAGTCTCACTATTTATTGAATTAATCTTCATATTTTTACATTTTTTTGAAAAACTTATGCTTTAATAGAAAACCATTAAAACACGTTTAAAATATGAAAATGGAAAAACTAAGTTTAGAACCTTCATAATCACTTGGAAATCAAGCTTTGGAGATTTTTTTTGTTTTTTTTGATTTTTTTCAAAAACCTAAGGGAACCCTACCTCCTCTCCTTGAACTTTCTGCAACATTGTACGTGACAGATCATATGTTATGTTATTAAGTTCTATTATTAAGTTTTCTATCTATCCTATTATTAAGTTCTTATTAAGTTCTATTATTATGTTATGTTATGTTATTAAGTTCTATTATTAAGTTTTCTATCTAACTTAATTACATGATCATACATTTTTTTTCTTTTTTTTGAATCTATGTTATGTTATTAAACTGTAATTGAACTATATGATTGTGCTCTAGGCTTGTTAGCCCTAACTATGTTATGTTATTAAGTTTTCTATCTATCCTATTATTAAGTTCTTGCTAGTATGTACTTTTTTGGAATTATTGATTGTTTTTTGAGAGAGCTCGCTATGTTCGTAAGCACCTAATGCATGCATAGCTACACGAGCCACCACCGCATCGAGGAAGCCACAAAGAATTAAGATATGTAGCCACCTAGTGCATGCAGCCAAACATAATACAAAAATATTGTTTAATTTATTTGTCGTAGCAAAATGGGTGCAGATGCGAGAGGATCGAAAAGGATCAAATGATGTTCTAAATCGAGGAGACAAATATCAGCGCTTGCAAGCAGTGACCGTCGCTGCGTCCGTGACGGCTGGCATGCACAAAAGCGGCTCAATCGGCACGCATCGGCGCATGCAGGGAGGCTAGCATGCATTGCAGGCTTCTGTCGTCGCGGCATGCGCAGGTGTTTCATGCAATGGCCCAACAGTCCAACGAAACCACCGCCCAACAGTCGAACAGCGCCACCGTCCAAGGCCGCCCCCACTTGTCAGGTCTAATGGGCGACACAGTCCAGCGCGGCCCCACACGTCACAGTTAACGGTCAAAGCACTGACCTGACGGTATCCACCGTTTGGGACCATTTTTTAGGGTTTCGGACAATAGAGTGGGGAAAAGTGAGCAAATGTTAAGAGTGTGGGGATGGATGAGTATGGCTAAGGAACCAGGGGCGCAGATGTAAAAATCCCGTTAAAAATTTGTAGTCTCCTATTCACCCCCCCCCTCTAGTTGACTGTATGGATCCTTTCAGAAGTCATCACTCTCCATAAGATTATTATATAGTCTTTTAGTTCTTTATTCTTTTTCTTCTTTTCCAGGATCAAAGTGTGAAAGCAAAGCCCTTACTCACAACTACTCTTTATTATATAACTCCCACACTCAATTACATAGATAGATCACGAAGCAAAGCTAAAGGACTAGATCATACTAAAACTTTTATTCTACTAGATCAAGATATAACCAAAAGGATCGAACTAAGATAAACGACAAAGGTAAAGATGTGATGGTGATATGATACCGGGGCACCTCCCCCAAGCTTGGCAAAAGCCAAGGGGACTTCACATACCCGTGTACTCAAGTCTCCTTCTTCGATGGTGGTGGTGTTGAAGTTGATGATGTGGGAAGCTTGCCTTCAGTCCACCAAGGCATAGGTTCCCCATCATAGAAGGATGAACGAGTCTTCGGAATCCTCAAATCTGCAGCCGAACTCATCCTTTTAAATTTATACTCACAATTTTGGTTTAGCAAATTATAGATTTGCGCCTGAAGGTGATCTATCCGCTCACGGAGCTTGAAGATAGCCTCTCCAATATTAGCGGTATCCAGCTTGTGGTCGCGGGTGAATTCCGTGATCATGGAGTGGTTGGTGTTGAGTCCGCGTTCCACCATCCCTTGGCACTTGAATATCTCCTACTCCACCACTTCGAGCCTGGTCTCCACAGTTCAGGTCTTCTTTGGCCCTTGAACATCCCAGATGTGAAGCACCCCCTCAGGCATCCCAATGGCATGAGGGTGTTTCATCACCTCCTGGAGGTAAGGATTGATGACCTTCTCGAATAACTTGTCCTTGGGGGCGCTCGGAGACGTCATGGTGATCTGGATCTATCAGAAAAACAACACGAAACAAGAACACAGGATTTCTCTATGATGCGGTGGTAAAAACCTTCAGGAGATTATATAATTAGTTTTACGGAACAAAAGAAGCAATCTGCAAGAAAACAGAGTCCGGATGGCACACGAGGTGGTCACAAGCCAGGAAGGCACGCCCCACATCTCTTCGCCTCCTCATGCACTATTCGGACTACTTTTATTTTTCTAATTTTTTAAATATTCCAATATGGAGTAAAATTGCCTTTGGGAAACTTTTGGAGTCGGTTTACTTACCTTATCACAGACCTATTCCTTTTCAGGGTTCTGGCATGTTCTGGAAGGTTTCCTTTATGTACTCCTTCGGTGTTATGGTATGCATAATATTAGTTTCAACATTTATGGCCGTACCTAAGATATAATGTTTGATTCTTTGCCCATTCACCACCTTCGGATTATTGCCTTCGACATTATTGATCTTGATGGCACCAGAACGGTAAACTTCTTCGATAATGTATGGACCTTCCCATTTGGAGAGAATTTTCATGCAAAAAATCTTAAATGAGAATTGTATAGCAAGACTTGGTCACCTACATTGAATTCATGCCTTTGTATTCTTTTATCATGCCATCTTTTAACCTTTTCTTTAAACAACTTGGCATTTTCATAGGCTTGGGTTCTCCTTTCATCAAGCGAGCTAATGTCAAACAACTTCTTCTCACTGGCAAGTTTGAAATCATAGTTAAGTTCTTTAATTGCCCAATGAGCTTTATGTTCTAGTTCCAGAGATAAGTGGCATGCTTTCCATAAACCATTTTATATGGAGACGTACCCATATGATTTTTGTTAGCGGTTCTATAGGCCCATAATGCATCATCAAATTTCTTAGACCAATTCTTCTTGGATCTATTAATAGTCTTTTGCAAGATCAATTTTTTTCTCTATTAACTAATTCTACTTGACCACTAGACTGAGGATGATAAGGGGATGCAATTCTATGGTTAACATCATATTTAGCAATCAATTTACGGAAAGCACCATGATTAAAGTGTGAACCACCATCATTCATTAAATATCTAGGGACTCCAAACCTCGGGAAAATAACTTTTTAAGCATTTTAATGGAAGTGTTGTGATAAGCACTACTAGTTGGAATAGCTTCTACCCACTTAGTAACATAGTCAACATCAACCAAAATATGAGTATACCCATTGGAGGAAGGAAAAGGTCCCATATAATCAAAACCCCATACATCAAATGGTTCAATAACAAGTGAATAATTCATAGACATTTCCTTACGTCTACTAATGTTACCAATTCTTTGACATTCACAAGACAAGACAAACTTACGAGCATCTTTGAAAAGAGTAGGCCAATAAAAACCGGATTGTAATACCTTGTGTGTCGTTCGGTCTCCCACATGGTGTCCTCCGTAGTACTCGGAGTGACACTTCTGTAGGATCTGTTCCTATTCATGCTTAGGTATACAATGTGTAATAACACCATCTACTCCTTCTTTATATAGATGTGGTTCATCCTAGAAGTAATGTCTTAAATCATAGAAAAACTTTTTATTTTTGCTGGTATGTAAAACTAGGTGGTGTAAATTTAGCCACAATATAATTAGCATAGTCTACATACCATGGGGTACTACGAGAAGCATTTATGATAGCTAATTGTTTATCAGGAAAATTATCATCAATAGGTAGTGGGTCATCAAGAGTATTTTGTAACCTAGACAAGTTGTCTGCTACGGGGTTCTCAGCTCCCTTCCTATCAATAATATGTAAATCAAATTCTTGTAGCAAGAGAACCCACCTAATGAGTCTAGGTTTAGCATCTTTCTTTTGCATAAGGTATTTAATAGCAGCATGATCAGTGTGAATAATTACTTTGGAATCAATAATGTAAGCTCTGAATTTATCACAAGCAAACACAACTGCTAGAAATTCCTTTTCGGTAGTAGCATAATTTCTTTGAGCACTATCTAGGGTTTTACTAGCATAATGGATAACATTTAGTTTCTTATCAACTCTTTGTCCTAGAATAGAACCAACAACATAATCACTAGCATCACACATAATTCAGAGGGTAGGATCAATTCAGGTGGTTGAACAATAGGTGCAAAGATTAAGGCTTTCATAAGTGTTTCAAAGGCTTATAAACAATCATCATCAAAAACAAATGGAGCATCTTTTTTTGCAAAACATAAGTGAGAGGCCTATAAATTTTAGAGAAGTCTTTAATAAATCTCTTATAGAAACCGGCATGACCAAGGAAACTTATTATACCTTTGATATCTGTAGAACACGTCATTTTTTCAATTGCATCCACTTTAGCTTTACCAACTTCAATACCCCTCTCGGATATTTTATGCCCCAAGACAATACCTTCATTAACCATAAAGTGGCACTTCTCCCAATTCAAGACAAGATTAATTTCTTCACATCTCTGCAAAGCTCGATCATTGTTGCTTAAGCAATCAGCAAAAGAAGTCCCGTAAACAGAAAAATCATCCATGAAAACCTCAACAATATTTTCACAAAAGTCAGAGAATATAGCAGCCATACATCTTTGAAAGGTAGCAGGTGTGGGAGTCCAGGACTAGGGGGTCCTCGGGCGTCTGGTCTATTGGATACGGGCCAGACTGATGGGTCATCAAGATACAAGATAGAAGATCACCTCTCGTGTCTGGTAGGGACTCCCGTATACGTGGATGGAAAGTTTAGGTATCCGGATATGTTATTGCCTTTCTGTTAACCCGACTTTGTACAACCCTAAGCCCCTCCGCTGTCTATATAAACTGGAGGGTTAGATCCGAGGCAGGATCACAACGTTAATAAGCTAGCCAAACTAGGGTTAGCCAATACGATCTCGTGGTAGATCAACTCTTGTAACCCCTATACCCTTCGAATATAATCAAGCAGGAGTAGGATTTTACCTCCATTAAGATTGCCCAAACCTGGGTAAACACTGTGTCCTTTTGATCATAATTACCACCGATCCTCAAACATATAGCTTGGGCCCCCCTACCCGAGATCTGCTGGTTTTGACACCGACATTGGTGCTTTCATTGAGGGCTCTGTTGTATCGTCGACAGAAGGATTGATGGCTCGCCTCTTCAGCAACAATGATGCTGCCTCCAGGGAAACCTTTCTCCTAGGATAGAACTTTGTGTTCGGTGGCTTCGTGCTTCATGCCAACTCGATCGGCCACCTCGAGCAGGTCGAGAGTTACGCCCCCGACCACCAGATCGGGTTTGGAAACCTGAACTACATCGCTGACATCCGAGGAGATCTATCTTTGAGGGGTTCGTGGCCTCGGCTGCTGCTCTGCGTCCATGTCAAGAACGCTTTTCGGATCCCCTGCTAGATCCCATTCAGGAGTCAACACTCATACCTGAAGGAAATATGCCCTAGAGGCAATAATACAGTTATTATTTATTTCCTTAATTCATGATAAATGTTTATTATTCATGCTAGAATTGTATTAACCGGAAACTTAGGACATGTGTGAATACATAGACAAAACAAAGTGTCCCTAGTATGCCTCTACTAGACTAGCTCGTTAATCGAAGATGGTTATGTTTTCTAACCATAGACATGTGTTGTCATTTGATAAACGGGATCACATCATTAGGAGAATGGTGTGATGGATAAGACCCATCCATTAGCTTAGCATTATGATCGTTATAGTTTCATTGCACTAGAGGCATTATGATCTGAATGTTGCACACTCGTTGACTAAGCCTCTCTCACGAGCAAAACATGATCAGCACCAAACCTCCATGGGTGTTAGAATCATTGCTATGTAATCTAGATTATTGACTCTAGTGCAAGTGGGAGACTGAAGGAAGTATGCCCTGGAGGCAATAATAAAGTTATTATTTATTTCCTTAATTCACGATAAATGTTTATTATTCATGCTAGAATTGTATTAACCGGAAACTAAGTACATGTGTTAATACATAGACAAAACCTATAGTCCTTAGTATGCCTCTACTTGACTAGCTCATTAATCAAAGATGGTTATGTTTCCTAACAATAGACATGTGTTGTCATTTGATGAACGAGATCACATCATTAGGAGAATGATGTGATGGACATGACCCATCCGTTAGCTTAGCATTATGATCGTGTTAGTTTCATTGTTACTGCTTTCTTCATGACTTATACAAGTTCCTCACACTATGAGATTATGCAACTCCCGAATACCGGAGGAACACTTTGTGTGCTACCAAACGTCACAACATAAAAGGATGATTATAAAGGTGCTCTACAGGTGTCTCCGAAGGTGTTTTTTGGGTTGGCATAGATCAAGATTAGGATTTGTCACTCTGTGTTTCGGAGAGGTATCTCTGGGCCCTCTCGGTAATACTCATCACTATAAGCCTTGCAAGCATTGTGACTAATGAGTTAGTTGCGGGATGAAATATTACGGAATGAGTAAAGAGACTTGCCGGTAACGAGATTGAACTAGGTATTGAGATACCGATGATCGAATCTTGGGCAAGTAACATACCGATGACAAAGCGAACAACGTATGTTGTTATGCGGTTTGAACGATAAAGATCTTCGTAGAATGTGTAGGAACCAATATGAGCATCCAGGTTCTGCTCTTGGTTATTGACCAGAGACATGTCTAGGTCATGTCTACATAGTTCTCGAACGCGTAGGGTCTGCACGCTTAACGTTCGATGACGATTGGTATTATGAGTTTATGTGTTTTGATGTACCGAAGGTAGTTCGGAGTCCTGGATGTGATCATGGACATGACGAGGAGTCTCAAAATGGTCGAAACATAAAGATCGATATATTGGAAGCCTATGTTTGGACATCAGAATGGTTCCGGGTACCGGAGTACCAGGAGGTTACCGGAACCCCCCCCCCCCGGGAAGTATATGGGCCTTATTGGGCCATAGTGAGAGAGAAGAGGACGCAGCAAGTGGAGGGCGCCCCCCTGAACCCTGATGAGGACAAACCCATCGATAAACCACCAAAGAGCCGATGTCAGTGGCGGTGCTCATGATCATGTCAGGCGAGGATAGTAATACCAGCACCGGAGACAATGAGACTCCGGATGATGCCGAAGATCCCGAATACCCCGTCGATCCCACATCCGAACAGGATGAATGGGAAGAGGGTCAATATAGTCCCGAACATGCTGATCACGATGATTCGGAGGGAAACAACTATATGCCTGAATCCGAAGAGGATGTTAGCCTCGGTGATGAAGACTTTATCATCCTAGAGGAACCCCTCGAACAAGAACGCTTCAAGCGACAGCTCATCGCCATAGCACGGAACCTGAAAAGAAACAGCAGTAGCTCAAAGCTGAACCCGATACGCTCAATGAATGGTGGACTAAGTTCCTGGCCATTGTGGAATACGGCCACGAGCGACCTGCCAAAATTTACCCCAAGCGCAAGCTACTGCCACAATTCGGCGACGATGCCCTTGAGCCAATACTGTCAAAATACAATCAGGCAGATCAACCAGACTGACCACCACGTGGACGGGATAAAGCGGCATATCAAGCCGAACACCAACCCGCACCCCCTCGCCGAAGAGGCAGGGAGACAACGGACACGGGATACACATATGACTTGCAACATGACCTAGCCAATAAAGCTGGCCAGACTAGATCAATCTACGAATCAAGAGGCCGTGCCCTGGCGCGAGACAACGGCTATGAAGCCCGGCGTGATGACCATTACTATACTCGGGCTTAGAACCGAACTCAGATGTCAGCCGACCTCTGCCGCGATATTGCACGATATAGAGGGGCCACACACACTTTATGCTTCACCGATGAGGTAATGTAGCACCAATTTATGGAAGAGTTTAAACTCGTAAAAATCAAACAGTACGACGGAACAACGGATCCGGCCATCTGGATTGAAGTTTTCTTCTCCACATTCACATGGATCGAGGGGATGATCCCCACGCCATTAAATATCTTCCTCTAAAGCTGAAAGGACCAGCACAACACTGGCTGAAAAGCTTCCCAGAAAACTCCATTGGAACCTGGGAAGATTTGGAAGATGCTTTTCGGGCCAACTTTCAGGGCACTTATGTTCGGCCACCAGATGCTGACAACTTGAGTCACATAATCCAGCAACCAGGCGAATCAGCTCGCAACCTTTGGAATCGGTTCCTAACTAAAAAGAACCAGATCGTGGATTGTCCGGACACCGAAGCCTTAGCGGCTTCAAACACAGCGTCTGGGACGAATGGCTCGCCCGACACTTCAGGCAAGAAAATTCGAAGACCATGGCAGCCTTAACTGCACTTATGACCCACTTCGGTACGGGCGAGGATAGCTGGTTGGCTCGTGGAAGCAACAGCTCGGGCGACCCCGATACTTCTGAGGCCAGGGATGGCAATGGTAAACCTCGCCGCAATTAAAATAAGCATCAATACAACAACAACGACACACACGATACAACAGTCAATGCCGGATTCAGTGATTCTAAATCGGGTCAGCGGAAGAAACCTTTCAAAGGCAACAGGGATGGTCCATCCAGTTTGGATAAAATCCTGGAGAGGCCCTGCCAGATCCATGGCACACCCGATATGTCTGCCAACCACGCCAACATGAATTGTTGGGTCTTCAAACAGGTCGGTAAGATAAATACCGAACACAAAGGAAAGGGACCTCCAAGTGAAGACGATTATGAGCCCCTTCAGCCGAACACCGGGGGTTAGAAGAAGTCCCTGGGGGAGTCCAGGATTAGGGGGTCCTCGGACAGCCGGACTATATACTTTGGCCGGACTGTTGGACTATGAAGATACAAGATTGAAGACTTCGTCCCATGTCCGGATGGGACTCTCCTTTGCGTGGAAGGCAAGCTTGGCGATTCGGATGTGTATATCTCCTTCTCTGTAACTGACTCAGTGTAACCCTAGCCCCCTCCGGTGTCTACATAAACCGGAGGGTTTAGTCCGTAGGACAACAACAATCATAATCATAGGCTAGCTTCTAGGGTTTAGCCTCTACAATCTCGTGGTAGATCAACTCTTGTAATACTCATATCATCAAGATCAATCAAGCAAGAAGTAGGGTATTACCTCCATCGAGAGGGCCCGAACCTGGGTAAACATCGTGTTCCCCGCTTCCTGTTACCATTAGCCTTAGACGCGTAGTTCGGGACCCCCTACCCGAGATCCGCCGGTTTTGACACCGACATTGGTGCTTTCATTGAGAGTTCCACTGTGTCGTCACAATAAGGCTTGATGGCTCCTTCAATCATCAGCAACAATGCAGTCCAGGATGAGGTTTTCCTCCCTGGACAGATCTTCGTATTCGGTGGCTTCGTACTGCGGGCCAACTCGCTTGGCCGTCTGGAGCAGATCGACAGCTATGCCCCTGGCCACCAGGTCAGGTTTGGAAACTTGAACTACACCGCCGACATCCGCGGAGACTTGATCTTCGACGGATTCGAGCCCACGTCAGGAGCGCCGAACAGTCACGACGGGCATGACTTTGATCTGCCATCAGACAGTGTTCGGGATATCGCACCTGCGGCCGCTCCAGCCTCCGATCTGGGGCAAATCACGCTATCCGGGGATGGGTGGATGGACCCCCGCGACGGAGGCCGCACATTCATCAGTGCTGGAGCCGAACACAGCCTTCACCTTCAAAGAGTTATGTGTCATCGGACTCTCGGACTCGTCTCCGGTCATAGGTTCCGAACTGCGCGCATCCGTGCCTATCAAGTCGGATTGGGCACCTATCATGGAGTTTACCTCCACGGATATCTTTGAACACTCACCCTTGGGTGACGTGCTAAATTCATTGAGGTCTCTCTCTCTATCAGGAGACTCTTGGCCGAACTATGTCCGGCTTGAGTGGGAAGTGGACGACGAAGAAATTCATTCCCCACCCAACACCCACTTAATAGCCACTATCGATGACTTAACCGACGTGCTCGACTTCGACTCCGAAGACATCGACGGTATGGACGACGATGCAGGAGAAGAACATGAACCACCGCCCACAGGGCACTGGGCAGCCACCTCATCATACGATATATACATGGTGGACACCCCAAAAAAACAATGGCGACGAGGCAACGGAGGATAATCCCTTGGGGAAGCAATCAAAGCACTGGCGTCGTCGGCGCCACTCTAAGCCCCGCCATAGCAAAAATAGCAATCCGGATGGTGTCGAAGACGAAAATAATCCCGCCCGGCCAGACTTCGAGCAGGCAGAGCGGAAGGATGGGCAAGCTAGCCCCAAGGAGCAGGCAATAGATGGAGAATCAGAGGATGACAACTACATGCCTCTCTCCGAAGATGATGTGAGCCTCGGCGATGAAGAATTTATCGTGCCTGAGGAACCCATCGAGCAGGAGCGCTTCAAGCGCCTGCTTATAGCCACTTCAAAAATCCTGAAGAAAAAATAGCAGCAGCTTCAAGCTGACCAAGATCTGCTAACAGATAGATGGACTGAGGTCCTGGCAGCCGAGGAATACGGACTCGAGCGCCCAACCGAAAGTTACCAGAAGCGCAGGTTGCTACCCCAATTCGAGGAGGAGGCGCTAGAGCCTACACTACCAGCGCAGGACGAGGCGGACCGGCCACCTCGTGGCCGAGATAGAGCGGCGTATCAGCTTGAACAACCGCCTGCACCCCGCCGCCAATCAAACAAAAATACTAAGGCCCGGGGCTACACGCAGGACCTGCGAGATGTATTGGAAAACAAAGTAGGACAGTCAAGATCGATCTACGGATCACGGGGGCACGCCACAACATGTGAGGATGACCGCCACACCGGATACGCTAAAAACAAGTCCGGTCGGGCCGAATACAACAGACCAGACTCATTCGAACTGCGTCGAGATGTAGCCCGGCATAGAGGCGCCGCACACCCCCTATGCTTCACAGATGAAGTAATGGATCATGAATTGCTAGAAGGGTTTAAACCCGTAAACATTGAATCATATGATGGTACAACAGACCCCGCGGTATGGATCGAAGGTTTCCTTCTCCACATTCACATGGCACGCGGCGATGATCTACATGCCATCAAGTACCTCCCACTTAAGCTAAAAGGACCGGCTCAGCAATGGCTGAATAGCTTGCCGGCAAACTCCATTGGCACCTGGGAGAACCTGGAGGACGCATTCCTTGAAAACTTCCAGGGAACTTATGTGCGACCACCGGACGCTGATGACTTAAGTCACATAACCCAACAGCCCGGAGAGTCAGCCAAGAAATTCTGGACTCGGTTCCTAACTAAAAAGAATCAAATTGTCGACTGCCCGAATGCCGAAGCCCTAGCGGCCTTCAAGCATAACATCCATGACGAGTGGCTTGCCTGACACCTCGGCCAAGAGAAGGAGAGTCCATGGCAGCCCTCACGACACTCATGACCCGCTTTTGTGCGGGCGAGGACAGCTGTCTGGCTCATAGTAACATCACGCCAAGAAATCCTCGCACTTCAGATGCCCGAGATAGCAACAGCAAGCCACGATGCAAACATAAGCATCGCAACAATGGCGAGAACGCCGAAGACACGGCAGTCAATGCCGGATTCAGTGGCTCTAAGTCCGGTCAGTGGAAAAAGCCATTTAAAAGAAACAATCCAGGCCCGTTCAGCCGGGACCGCACACTCGATCACTCGTGTCAAATTCACGGCATCCCCGATAAACCAGCCAACCACACCAGTAGAGAATGCTGGGTGTTCAAACAGGCCGGCAAGTTGAATGCTGAAAACAAGGAAAAGGGGTTGCATAGCAATGAGGACAAAGAGCCCTGGCCGCCGAATACAGGAGGATAGAAGAAATTTCCTCCCCAAGTGAAAACGGTAAACATGATATACGCCACCCACATTCCCCAGCGGGAACGGAAGCGCGCACTAAGGGACGTCTATGCGATGGAGCCAGTCGCCCCAAAGTTCAACTCATGGTCATCTTGCCCGATCACTTTCGATCGCAAGGACCATCCTACCAGTATCCGTCATGGCGGTTCAGCCGCATTGGTACTCGACCCCATCATTGACGGATTCCATCTGACGCGAGTCCTTATGGACGGTGGTAGTAGCCTAAACCTGCTTTATCAGGACACTATGCGCAAAATGGGCATCGATTCCTCAAGCATCAAACTCAACAAAACCACCTCCAACGGTGCAATACCAGGTGTGGAGGCCAGTTGTATAAGCTCCATCACTCTGGAGGTAGTCTTCGGATCACCAAACAATTACTGTACCGAAGAGTTAGTCTTCGACATCGTCCCTGTCCGCAGTAATTATCATGCACTACTGGGACGAACCGCGTTTGCTCACTTTAACGCGATACCACACTATGTCTACCGTAAGCTTAAGATGACCGGCCCGTGCGGCGTCATAGTGGGGCAAAGCCGAACTCCACCTCGGCGCCGAAGAGCATATCGTTGCTTCAACAGCAAAAGCAACGAGTGGCACCTTCAATCGAACCTTGAGTCGATGGCCAAGCCCCCGGACGCTGGTAAAGGAGTCCGAACTACTTCATGGCATGATAGCCCGGCTCGTCTGGATCTCAATTAAACACTCCAGCAAATGCTGGGAAAGGCCACATACCGCGGCTCAACCGCTCCGTGGCACACAAATATTTCTCGCAGGTTCACTTTTACGCAGGACAGGACTGGCGACATGGAATCAGCTAGGAAGCGCAAAGGAATCATTAAAATATTCCCCTCGAAGACAATCCGGATACGCTCCGGATCCGCATACAGCCTCTTCCCGCCTGGTCTTAGCAGGTTCCGCCGTCACACTTGTTTTTATCACATCTCCTGTACTCATAGGCATCAATGTATTATTCGAATACAACATGTAGATTTATATGACTCTTATCTGCTATCATTTCTTATTGACACCTTTCGTCATAGCGACATTCGTACATAGTGATATGCCTTAATATGCCAGGGGCTTTATGGTTCCCATAATACGGCAATAAAGTCCGACCACCTTCACGGTCGCTCGGCACCCCGAACTCATAGCATTATATGCATCAACTCCGAATCATGTCTTGGGTCAATAGTTGGGTTTGCCCGGCTCCCATGTTTTGGTACCTTACGTTCTGCTATATCGGCTAAGGTAGCGCTGGGAGAACTACCGCGATTGTGTCCCAGTTCTTCCGGACGAGCACCTTAGTAAAGAAAGCCGAAAACTGACGGTCATGATACAGCGAGAGCTGGTCCGCTATTTGAGAGGTTGTAAAATCTTTAAGGATTTCTTCCGCATAATGCCATAACCAATGCAGCGTGCGATGGATCAGTTTTTTCTCCCGATCAGGTGCTTGTAGAGCCCCTCATGCGGTCTTCTGAACACCAGGGGCTGCGCCTACCCTACTTTTGACAAACTCCTATGGTTAAGTGAGAGTGATAAAGCCCCATAGTCTGATTGCTTGGTTTGTTGTGCTGAACACCTCCTTCAAGGACCCAAAAATGGGATAAAGAGTGCTCAGGTTTATCCTGAACACCCCCGTACTTCCTACGTGGGGGCAGAAGCCGACGACTGGCCAACTCTCAGTATTAATATATATGAAACGGCCGCACATGAGGAAAAACTTTCACATAACAGGCAATAAACAATAGAAATGACCTTGTTTAGCATTACAAAGGACAGCATGACCATATTCATGGAAATACAATGTCCTTGGTGCATTGCTCCGCCACAAGGCGGGCTCCTTTCAGGACACTATCATAATATAATTCGGGCTTGCGGTGCTCCTTCCCCTCCGGCGGTCCCTCGGTCATCAGCTATTTTGCATCCAGCTTTCCCCAGTGCACTTTTGCACGGGCGAAGGCCATTCGCGCACCCTCCATACAGACCGGCCGCTTGATGACTTCGAGACGCGGGCAGGCCCTCACAAACCGCTTCACGAGCCCGAAATAACTGCTTCGAATTGGCTCGGCAGGCCATAGCCGGACAATCAAATCCTTCACGGCTAGTTCGGCCGCCTTGTGTAGTTCGATCAGCTGCTTTAGCTGATCGGTAAATGGCACCGGATAATTCGATGCCAAATACTGCGACCAGAAGAGTTTCTCCGCAGTCTTCTTTTCCTCGGCTCGGTAGAATTGGGCGGCATTAGATATGTTGCGTGGCAGCTCTGCAGACACCCCTGGAGAAGTCAGAATTCAAATTATCAACTTGATTTTCTCCTTTCAAAAATACCGCTTTGTATAGAAAAAGCCTTACCAGCTACAATCTGCCTCACCTCCTAAATTTCCTTCAAAGCAACTTGGGCTTCCTCCCGGGCATTACTTTCGGCTTGGCGAGCTTGGGCGAGTTCGGATTCTTTCCCTGATAAACTCTGCTCCAAAGTCTCACTTTTCTTCACGACATCCTGACGCTCTCGTTCAGCTTCAATGACCCTGGCCTCGTGCTTTTCGCAAAGAGCCTACTCCATGACTGCCTTCTTCTCGGCTTTGGCCATAGCCTTCTTAAGAGCCTCAATTTCGGTCGTCGCCCCTAGAGCGCACAATAAAAATATATTCATCAGGCACACTTATTCATTTGTGCTGAACGAAACAAGGTTTCGGCATACCTTGGTTATCCTCCAACTGCTTCTTCACTCGGCCAAGTTCCCCTTCGGCCCGCTCCAGACTCTGCCTTAGTCTAGATACCTCCGCGGTATGAGAGGCGGCAGTCGCTACAGACACCTGCTTACAAAATAAGAAATACATATGTCATCAAACCAGTCTCCTGTGAACATAAATTTGATCATCTGTCTGGTTCTCTCTTTCACCGAACAGTGTATCAGGGGCTACTATCCATACTATGACACTCTTCAAAACCTCACAAAACATACCTGAAAGCCGTTTATAAGGCTGACACAGGATTCATTCAGTCCACTCTAAGTGGACTGAATCTTCTCAATCACCGCACCCATAAGGGAACGGTGTTCGTCAATGATGGAAGCACTTTTTAGCGCCATCGATAAGCTATCCGGCACCTCTGGTTGGACAGAGGTTTCCTGCGGAGCAGGCACACCCCCTCCATCCGAGGGAGGCCGCCTGCCTGATTCTGGAGCCGTAGAGGTCTCCCGGACTGCATCCGGCTGAGGGACAAATTCGAGATCGCCCCCGCCGCCGACGCTCATGGGAGCCTTCTCTCCCATATGTCCGGCCCCTGAAGTTCGACCTCTTGGCGCCGCCTTTACGATCTTCCCCTTCCCTTGGTCTGGACCCTTCTAGGAAGTCACCTCGATGTCATCCACATGTTGGGGGTAGGGGCCCACTACAAGAAATATGTCAACTTGTGACCAGCACTATTGGTCACTGAATGGTCACTGTTTTTAATTTGTGACCTTTTTCTGACCAAAAACATAAGGTCAAAAGCTGGCGGTCGTAAACTGACTATAGCGACCTTTCGTCTGGAATGACCGTAGACGTTTATGACCAAAATACGTCTACTGTGGCGTTTTGGTCACTAGCAACCTCCTCAGGCCACGTAGGCATCCAGCGTGGCAATCTGATGTGGCACAAGATTCAGCCCGGTCCAATTCGATTTTCTACATCGGCCTAGCCCAACAATTCAGCCTTTTTAATGTATTTTTTTCTTGTTAATTTTCGCTAGCTACATGGGCTTGGGCCATTAATTCGGCCTTTTTTTTCTAAGATGCAGCCTTTTACAATCTACTGGTTTTTTATTTTCGTCCTTTTTTTGCCACTCGTCCCACCAATCAGATTGGTCCCACTTGTCATGCTTATCACAAAATTAATCCCACACATCAAAAATTTCAAAATCTGTCAAACAACCATTATAACTTATCAGGTTTCCATTCACGGGTATTCAAAGCACATATTTCGAACAGACCAGAGAGCAAATGAAATTGGTCCAAAACAATACTGCATTAATCTATTACAATCGTTACAGTATATTACAACCCATATATGCCTACTACTGCCTACAACTACAACACATAATATGCTACTCTTTGCTGATATGCTTCACAGCTTCGGACATGGATTCACGCTTCACCTGTGCAAAAAATAAGAATGAACATATAAGAATAAGAACAGGTACAGAACATCAAACAGTAGCCAATGAGGGATCCAATAACTTATAATCAAGAATTGACAGCAAATGACATGTACATAAATAATATGACTAACGCTAACCAGTATGCGTTCATGGAGTGACTAAAATGTTCTCACTAGCTAGGAATTTTTTTGGTATATAATATACTCACATGTCCAACTCTCTAAATTGACCATAGAAATGAAAACTGTAAGAATAAGTTTTAGAATCCAGGCATGTCAAATTTTAAGCACCAGCAGAATAGATCTAACAAACCAGACCATGATCATCATGCGCATCAGGATTTATGGTTCTAGCAAAACAGTAAAGAGGTGGACATACATGCATCAAGCATACCAGCTACTACATCACCATTCTCGTGACCACAGACATCACCATTCACTAATAATTCCCATTGGGATATCAAACTATGCATCCAACAAGCTACAGCAACAGGGAATGCAGAAAAATTTATGACCCGAGATGACGAATCAACTGGGTACATCTCAGTTTGAACAACCACGGTGAGACAACAACCGCATACTAATGCGGCGAATCAAATCTGCACATAAGAGCAGCGCCGTTCGTGGCATCCACATGAGGTCGTGCAACATCAAGAACATGGCGCATGATAGCAACAGACCTAGAGATCTTGGACGGAGGGAGGGGGGAGCTTACACTTGCGGATGCGGGCGGCCGGGTAACCGCACGAGAAGCAGGTGCTCTTCTGGAGGTGGAAGCTGCAGCGGCCGCAACGGAATGCAGAATTGAAGAGGGTCCTCATGTAACAGTAGCAGCAGCATGAAGAATTGAAGACCGACCAACAGAGCCTGCAATGCAAACAGAGAGGCATGAGGAAACTGAATCCAATCACATCAAATCAAATCGAGCTGCTGCACCTTGACCTTGAGGAAAACAAACCTCATCTCATGTCATCTCAGGGAAGAATAAGAAGAAGAAAAATATATGGCTGCTGCCCCATGACCATGCCTTGAATTGTTGCTGCTGCACCAGATCGAGGAAGAAGAAGACCTGCAAAAAAAAGCAATAACTAGCAATCCACAAGAATGAATTCATTGAAGGATGGATGCAAGGCCAAACATCCAGCATACTATTTCTTAATGCCCCAACTACTTAAAAAACCATGGTAGTTCTAACCATATTAAATTAAAGGACAAAGTGAAGTCATGATATTAAGAGTTCCATCTTATAAACCTTTCTGTTTAGCATATCCTAAATCAGAGTATATCTACCAATATATGAAATCTTTAGTTTTCAGAACCGATGCTCACATATTTGGGCTGATTTGTACACTGTATTTTCAGTATTTTTTTTACTTGAGACAAACTAAATGCTAACATCAGTGACAACAAGACTTGAACAGAAATAGCTATTGAAGAAACACGTTTATAAGATAGAATGAAAATGATTTACACCACAACATATAGTTCACATGTACTGGAGCTAGAGACTACAGAACACACATAATCACACATATGCGAACAGGGTACTACTCCATGGTTCAGGTTACACTAATAAACAAAATTATACAAGCGACTAGACTAGTATCACAGATCTACAGAGTAGTACTAAATAGCTAAAAATAAGTAGTAGAAGTAACTAGTACAGGGAGCAAGTACTCCTTTCATTCACTTTAAACTGAGACAACTAAAAAGGAGTACTCCTTTCATTTAATTTACTTTAAACTGAGACTACGAAAAAGGAGTACTCCTCTCTTGAGAAGTTGATGTAAATGAAATCCAGGAGTATGTGAGAATATGGCCATCTTTATTTCTTTCTATAAGCTTTATCTTTAGTGCCCTGTAATCACCAAAAGGCAATATCAGAAATTATCTGGTAGGCTAATAATATCAGAAAGCTAGGCAGCGACTGCACATACCTGCAGTGTTCGGTCTTCCAGGCCTTCTTGTTGTCGCCGATACTGCACGAACATTAAGTAACAATCTGATCAGCATACAGAGAGTATAAATTTGACCTTGTAAATGAAATGTTCTGAAATCAAATAGCTCCATTCTACAACTACAAAGACCCTGGACTAACAGTCTTAAACACAACACTTTCCAGATTAAACAAAACCAGCGCCAGTCTACACAATTATGGTCTCGAGCTCATTGATAAATTACTATCCACACATGAGCCAAAGACATGCACATGATTACCAAGAGTTTCTGATGATAAGCATAGCTCCCTACAAAAAAAGAACTACCTACTGGCAAAGTATAAAACCTGAATCATATAGTATAAATGAATCAAGAAAACAAGAACTGACAATGAGAACTACATACTAATGCACCAGATGATCAACGTCAAGCATAGTATATTCACATAAGTTTGCTTATTCGGTAAATTATTGTATACAAATAGCTTCAGTTGAAACTTATAGAAAGATTAAGCACTTTCAACTGCCAGATCTAGACCCATAGTCTGCATGTTGCAATGTGACACTCATAGAAGCATACAGTTACAGAACAGAAGCAATTTTAGTTACCCAGGTACCCACGACACAACCCCACTACATCTGAAACGCATACTGCTAATCAATAATCCAAGACAAGAATTAACGCAATAGACATATAGGTATGGTAAGGTCACAGAAACAGGGGCAAAGCTAGTGGTTTGCTTAATCCTGGTTCAGTTACTTACACAGTTAAGGGGAAAGAGAAAATGAAATTTGTTATCCTACTTGTACAATTCATACTAACCATGCGATTTCCTTAACACCAGGACAGACAGTTACAGGAACAAGAGCTTGCTCCTGACTGCATGTGACGATCAATCTAACAAAGTACATCCTCACTTGCATCAGTTCTATGACTACACAGCTACCATTGCTTGTATAATCTGCATGCAGGAAAAGGTACTCCTCTTGCAGATCACACACCATCCATCCAATAAACACAAGAGGCTAGATTCTATCGCCCTTCCAGATTTCACGCGGGCACACAGCAGCCTCCACAAAAAATGATCTAGGGCGCCAGATCTCAACTGGCGCATGGAAATCGAACGCCTAACGAATAAGCTGCCAGATCCCGCGCGGATCGAGAGACGAAGGAGGGGAAGGGAACAGAGGGGTTCACCACTGTCGCCGATGAGGAGGAGCTTGATGAGGTAGTCTTAGTCGGCACGAGCCCTGGCCGGCGGCGCCTCCATTACGCCCTAACTCCCGGGCCTGTCAAAAAAACCGTAGCGAAATTAAAATCAGATCAACACTGCGAATGGGGGGCGAGGCGAATGGCGCGACGGACCGAGCGAGGCGGGGACGGCGTCGCGCACGTGCGTGCTCCGATGCGGCGGCGGCAACGGGGCGAGGAAGAAGGAGAACAGACGCACCTAGGATGGATCTTCTACGGAAGTCGATGTGGACGATGAGGACGATGCTGCATTTGAAATCACAGTGGATGACGGTTGGGGAGACGCAGCCGCCTTCGAGCGCCTCCGTTGCCTAACGGTGGGGCGGATCCGGAACCACCGCGGTGGATCTGGCTGCCGCCTCACCTGCTACTCCATCCGGGCAAGAAGGTGAGGGGACAAGGCGGGGGAGGGGAAGAGGGTGGCGGAGGGCGGAGGGAGGAGCACGGCGGCAAGGTCACCTGCGGGGGCGGGGGCGGCGGCTGGTTTGCACCGGGGGAGGGAGCCAGGAGAGAGGCGGCTGGTTTGGGTTTGGATCGGATCCAGAGCTCGGTCGCCATGGCTGCATGGCGGGCTAGGGTTTCGGGTGCTTGGGAGGCATGGGGATTCGGGCTCCTCGCCGTCGAGGGCCATGGTGCGGGGGCGGAGGTGGCGGCTAGGGTTTGGCGAGTGGGTGCGGGTGTGGGAGAGTGGGGGCGTGGGGGCTAGGGTTGGAACGGTGGGGAGTGGGGGTTGCGTGGGTGAGGGGGTCAGAGGGCTACGTGGGTGAGAGGATAAGGTGATGAGGTCCGCTGTTGGATCCCAGAGCATCCGACGGTGTCGGATGCATGATCCGCGTGATATGCCTATAGACCAATCAGAATGCAACAAACAATTTGAAGACTTTATGACCTTTTAAATAGGCCACAAAAAAGCATTTTCCATTTTTTAGTGCTCAAAATGAGTTCTTTTTGTAAAAGACCTACCAAACATTTGTTCAAATGATATTCTTTATATTTGTTCAAAATGAGTTCTTTATACTCTGCAAAAGTTTACATCTTGGAATAGTAAACAGTATCGACAAAGGGATTTTTTATATTCTTTGCACAAAAATTCATTTTCCATTTTTTGAGTGCCCCAAATGAGGTTTTTTTGTGAAGGACCTACCAAATAATTGTTGCAAAATTGGACCAAATCATTTTTATAAAATACTAGGCCATATTTAATGCACAATTGACCAAATGGTTGGGTGAAAAAAGTTTTGATCCACCTCTCGTGAAAAAGACAAATTTCCACCGATTCAGCTAGAAGCGGATCAAATTTGAACTGTAGCTACCTCGTAGTTTGCTCTTTATTTTTTCCAAAAATCATTTCTAGGTACATAAGTATCTATTTAATCAGAGAAACACCAAAAAAATTCCAAGATTCAACCACTAGCTAGGAACGGTCAAGCCCGCCGTTTTGACCGCATTTTGAAACGGGCATAAAAAATTCGAAAAAAAATCAAAAAATGGAAAACCTTCGCATTGTGTCATTATATGTGACCAAGTTTCCAGGAAAAATAATAAACTTGTAATACGGTAATTCTTTTTAAAAAGTGTTCTCAGAAATGAGCTATCATGCGTGAAGATTCATGGCTTTCAAGCCAAATGATCAATCTTATGGCCACATTCATGGCATAGTTTGTTAAAATGATCTCATATTGTGCACAAAGGTGCATCTTGGAATTCCAAACAATTTTGCCCAAGGAAGTTTTCATTTTCTTTGCACGGAAAATTCATTTTCCATTTTCCGAGTGCCCAAAAGGAGGGGTTTTTGTGAAGGAACTACCAAATAATTGTTGCAAAAATGGACCAAATCAATTTTATAAAATACTACGCCATGTTTAATGCACAATTGATAAAATGGTTGGGTATAAAAAGGTTTTGATCCACCTCTGGTGAAAAAGACAAATTGTCGTCGATTCAGCAGCAAACGGGTCAAATTTGAACTGTAGCTGCCTCATAGTTTGCTATTTATTTTTTCCAAAAATCATTTTTAGGTACATAAGTACCTATTTAATCATAGAAACACCAAAAAATTCCAAGATTCAACCACTATCTAGGAACGGTCAAGCCTGTCGTTTTGACCGCATTTTGAAACGGGCATAAAAAATTCAAAAACTATCAAAAAATTGCAAAAGCTTCGCATTGTGTCATTATATGTGACCAAGTTTACAGGAAAAATAATAAACTTGTAATATGGTAATTATTTTAAAAAAGTGTGCTCAGAAATGAGCTATCATGCATGAAGATTCGTGGCTTTCAAGCCAAATGATCAATCTTATGGCCACATTCATGGCATAGTTTGTTCAAATGATCTCATATTGTGCACAAGGGTGCACCTTGGAATTCCAAACAATGTTGCCTAAGGAAGTTTTCATTTTCTTTGCACAGAAAATTCATTTTCCATTTTCCGAGTGCCCAAAAGGAGGTTTTTTTGTGAAGGAACTACCAAATAATTGTTCAAAAATGGAACAAATCAATTTTATAAAATACTATGCCATGTTTAATGCACAATTGACAAAATGGTTGGGTGTCAAAAGTTTTGATCCACCTCTGGTGAAAAAGACAAATTGCCGCTGATTTAGTTGGAAGCGGGTCAAATTTGAACTGTAGCTACCTCGTAGTTTGCTCTTTATTTTTTCCAAAAATCATTTATAGGTACATAAGTATCTATTTAATCAGAGAAACAGCAAAAAAAATTCAAGATTCAGCCACTAGCGAGGAACTATCAAGCCGGCCGTTTTGACCACATTTTGAAACGGGCATAAAAAATTCAAAAAAATTCAAAAAATTGGAAAACTTTCGCATTGTGTCATTATATGTGACAAAGTTTCTAGGAAAAATAATAAACTTGTAATGCGGTAATTATTTTAAAAAAGTGTTCTTAGAAATGAGCTATCATGCGTGAAGATACATGGCTTTCGAGCCAAATGATCAATCTTATGGCCACATTCATGGCATAGTTTGTTCAAATGATCTCATATTGTGCACAAGGGTGCATCATGGAATTCCAAACAATGTTTCCTAAGGAATTTTTCATTTTCTTTGTACGGAAAATTCATTTTCCATTTTCCGAGTGCCCAAAAGGAGGTTTTTTTGTGAAGGACCTACCATATATTTGTTGCAAAAATGGACCAAATCAATTTTATAAAATAATAGGCCATGTTTAATGCACAATTGACAAAATGGTTCGGTATAAAAATTTTTGATCCACCTGTGGTGAAAAAGACAAATTCCCGTCGATTCAACTGGAAGCGGGTCAAATTTGAACTGTAGCTACCTCGTAGTTTGCTCTTTATTTTTTTCCAAAAATCATTTATAGGTACATAAGTATCTATTTAATCAGAGAAACACCAAAAAATTCCAAGATTCAACCACTAGCTAGGAACGGTCAAGCCCGCCGTTTTGACCGCATTTTGAAACGGGCATAAAAAATTCAAAAAAATTCAAAAAATTGGAAAACCTTCGCATTGTGTCATTATATGTGATCAAGTTTCCAGGAAAAATAATAAACTTGTAATACGGTAATTATTTTAAAAAAATGTTCTCAGAAATGAGCTAGCATGTGTGAAGATTCATGGCTTTCAAGCCAAATGATCAATCTTATGGCCACATTCATGGCATAGTTTGTTCGAATGACCTCATATCGTGCACAAGGGTGCATCTTGGAATGACAAACAATGTTGCCTAAGGAACTTTTCATTTTCTTTGGACGAAAAATTCATTTTCCATTTTTTTCAAGTGCCCAAAATGAGTTTTTTGTGAAGGACCTACCATATATTTGTTGCAAAATTGGACCTAATCAATTTTATAAAATACTAGGACCTATATAATGCACAATTGACAAAATGGTTGGGTGTCAAAAGTTTTGATCCACCTCTGGTGAAAAAGACAAATTCCCGTCGATTCAGTTGGAAGCGGGTCAAATTAGAACTGCACGTGCCTCATAGTTTGCTCTTTATTTTTTTCCAAAAATCATTTATAGGTAAATAAGTATCTATTTAATCAGAAATACATGGTTTGATGGCGAGACATCGAGGTTTGGACGGTGGCCGGGGGGCCCAACTCTAGAGCGCATACGCTCGCATGCCGCCGCGTGGCACCGCATGACCGTGGCGTTGCCATGCGTTCTGGGCGGCCTAGGCATGTCTAGTGGGTTGGGAACTCCCCAGTTAGGTGCTAGGAAGAAAATTATAACATAAGATTCTCATGAGGAGACCGAACTATGCTCAAACATGAATTAGCAACCAAGTGTTTGATTAGCGGTACGGGAAATGAACATGGCCAATGGGCGTGAGTTTTGGCTAAGGATGATCATATACTAAGAAGAATGTCTTCACAAATTTTTAGGGAAATCAAGAATATATAAATAACACTTCCTTCACAAAGTGCTGCTCTGAACAGAATTGGAAAATGAATATTGTTGAGTTATTCTTGAACTAGGCAAGGAAGGTTTTTGACATATTTGATGAAGATATGATCCAAACAATTTATGCGATTTTTTTGGGAATTTTTGGACTAACAGAAATATAGGTTGCTTCACAACCTAGGGCAAAAATTGACACATGGACATGACACATAGGCAAAACTGATGAGATGGCGCCTAGTCATCACAACCCACCACAATCTACAAGGCTATGACCATCTATATTGGTCGTTAACAACTAGAAATAAGGCAGCGGACCTGCACTGTTTGCTTTGTGACCATTTCGTGTAAGGAAATTAAGACCTTTCTGACCAAAATGGTCCCAATTGTTTAGGGTTTGGAGCCCCCCGAATAGCTTTTGACCAATTGGTCTCAAATGGTCATAGATCTATGACCAATTCTTCCAGGGTCACTGACAGAAGGTCACTAGTTGACATATTTCTTGTAGTGGCCTTCGGGGGTGTCTCGCTCTCTATATCATCCGAACCCAGCGAATCCTCCGACAAGGATTGTTCGATGCGAGACCCCGCTGGACTGTAAACAAAAGTATGGCTCAGTTTAAAGTATTATGCCATGATGAGCCTGGACGCATAAAGCATGTTCGGGTTTTGAATACTCACGTGTTCACCAAGGGCTGGGCCCTGGGATCCCAATCCGGCATGCTATCGGCAGCGGCGGAGGACTCCTCTGGAAGAGGAGTTTTTCCCCTCTTGGGTGATTCGGCCTCCAAAAATGTAGAGGCCGTCCTTTTCTTTCTTCCCCCCATGGGGGATTCATCTTGTTCCTCCTCCTCGTCCTCTTCGAAGGAAGAATGGGCATTGGAGTCTTCGGATTTTGTGTCCGAAGCACCGCGGCGACGGAGGACGCCCCTGGTCTCCTTGGCCTCCTTCTCGGCCTTCTTCTTCGGCGCCTTGTAAGGCGCTGGGACCAGCATCTTCGTCAGAAGTGGGCCAGCCGGTTCTTCCGGCAGTGGGGCCGGACAGTGGATCCGCCCCGCCTTCTTCGTCCAGCCCTAGGAGAATTGTGGAAAGCACATTAAAGCATCCTCCTCGGGATATGCCAATGAAACATATGAATTGCCAAACATAGCAGTGACTTATCGGACTTGCAGGGCGGGACAGTTGGTACCCACGGTCCTCGGTGGAGTCCGGCCACGATTTGCCAGACTTGAAAAGCACCTTCCAGATGTACTTATGCGAGGAATCAAAGAGCTCCCGTAGGGTCTGGTGCTTGGCTGGGTCGAATTCCCACAAATTGCAAGCTCGGTGTTGACAAGGAAGAATCGGGCGAACCAACATCACTTGGACTACATTGACAAGCTTGATGTTCTTGTCTTCCATATCCTTGATGCGTGTCTGGAGTACCGACAGTTTGTCGGACGAAGACCCGTTCAGGCCTTTCTTGGGTCAGGACGTAAGCCGCAGGGGGGCTCCGGATCGGAATTCGGGAGCAGCAGCCCACTTCTTGCTGCGTGGCTTAGTGATGTAAAACCCTGCTGCTGCCACTCCTTGATAGAATCATTGAAAGTACCTGTTGGCCATGTGACGTTGGGCATCTTGCTCACCATGGCGCCTCCACACTCAGCATGCTCTCCGCTCACTACCTTGGGCTTCACATTAAAAATCTTCAGCCATAAGCCGAAGTGTGGCGAGATGCGGAGAAAGGCCTCGCACACGATGATGAATGTCGAGATGTTAAGGAATGAATTAGGGGATAGATCATGGAAATCAATCCCGTAATAATACATGATGCTGCGAACAAATGGGTGGAGGGGAAACCCTAACCCGCGGACAAAATGAGGAAGGAATACAACCCTCTCGTGGGGTTCCGGAGTAGGGACGATCTGTCCCGCCGTCGGAAGGCGGTAGCCGATTTTCTTGGCCAGATACCCGGCCTCCCGAAGCTTTTTGATATCTTTCTCTCGGACGGTAGAAGCCATCCACTTGCCTCCTGCTCTGGATCCGGACATTTTTGGAAGATCTCTTCGAGTGGAGAAGACGAATGCTTGGGCGCTAGGGCTCAAGCGAGAGAGAATGGATGAGCAGAGGGAGAAGATGGCGTGGGTGAAAAGAGGAATCATTGTCTCTCTATAAAGGCGGTAGAAGTTGTGCGCCTCCCCACTTGCCCTATAAACTCGCTTATTCCCCAAGCGCCACATCGAGGGCGCAGTTGGGTTACCCACACCCGTATTGATGAGAATCCCGTGATAAGGGGACACGATCTCTGCTTCGATAAGACGTGCCCACAAAACCACCTCGTAATACGGGCAGTAGTAGGCTGGGAAAAAACGGTTAGAATAATGACCAGGCCGTGGCGTCATGTCATGCCATGAAAATTGTCAGCAAATTAGATTCGTGAAAAATTATGCTATCTATGGTTGTATGTGGAAATAGTTTTGCAGAGTCGGACACGATTCATGTGTTCAAAATCTACCTTGGAGTATTCGGAGATGGAACCCACCTTGCAATGTCGAAGACAACCTGCGCGCCAGACTCATCATCATTGAAAGCCTGATTCAGGGGCTACTGAGGGAGTCCGGGATTAGGGAGTCCTCGGACAACCGGACTATATACTTTGGCCGGACTGTTGGACTATGAAGATACAAGATTGAAGACTTCATCCCGTGTTCGAATGGGACTCTCCTTTGTCTGGAAGGCAAGCTTGGCGATTCGGATGTGTAGATCTCCTTCTCTGTAACCGACTCTGTGTAACCCTAGCCCCCTCCGGTGTCTATATAAACCGGTGGGTTTAGTCCGTAGGACAACAACAATCATAATCATAGGCTAGTTTCTAGGGTTTAGCCTCTACGATCTTGTGGTAGATCAACTCTTGTAATACTCATATCACCAAGATCAATCAAGCAGAAAGTAGGGTATTACCTCCATTGAGAGGGCCCGAACCTGGGTAAACATCGTGTCCCCCGCTTCCTGTTACCATTAGCCTTAGACGCGCAGTTCGGGACCCCCTACCAGAGATCTGCCGGTTTTGACACCGACAGTCCCCCCCCCCCGACGTGAAATCAGTGAACATGATCTATGTCACTCACATCCCCAAAAGGGAGCGCAGGCGTGCACTAAGGGACGTCTACACTGTAGAGCCTGTCACCCCCAAGTTTAACCCATGGTCAGCCTATCCGATCACCTTTGATCACATGGATCATCCAACCAGTATCCGTCACGGGGGTTCGGCCGCCCTGGTACTTGATCCAATTATTGACAGATACCATCTCACTAGAGTCCTTATGGACAGGGGCAGCAGTCTCAATTGATCTATCAAGACACTATCCGCAAGATGGGCATTGACCCATCAAGAATCAAGCCTAGTAACACTACCTTTAAAGGCGTGATACCGGGGGTCGAGGCCCGTTGCACGGGCTCACTGACATTGGAGGTAGTATTCGGCTCCCCAGACAACTTCCGCAGCAAAGAATTAATCTTCGACATCGTCCCTTTCCGTACTGGCTATCACGCACTGCTTGGATGAACTGCTTTCGTCCGCTTTAATGCAGTCCCTCACTATGCTTACTTGAAGCTTAAGATGCCTGGACCTCGGGGCGTTATTACAGTCAATGGAAATATAGAGCGCTCCCTCCGTACTGAAGAGCACACCACATCCCTCGCAGCTGAGGTGTGTGGTGGCCTTATCAAGCCGAATAGTCCACTGGCAAATAAAGCCAATGATGTATCTAAACGAGTCCGGTCCATGCATAATTGCGATAAATCAACGGATCTAGACCTTGATTAGCATTTATGCCTCCACCGACCACCCCATCAGGTTGCGGCTTACATACCGTGTGTACATAACTACGCACTAAAAATACCCTGGGCAACGTTGGAGGCACACTACAGAAAGGGTCCATAGTAAGGCTTGAACCCATTTGGACTACATATACCTTTTTCACTGTAGGTTCATCAAGAGCCCTACTTGCTATATGGTTGTTTCAGGAGATATTTTAAGGCTAGTGTTTCCCAACCATCAAATACTCCTATCAAAGGACTTATTATTAAGGAGAAATGGCGCAGACGTGCGACAGGGCATCAGTGGAGTTTTTGAACTATTATTTTTAGGCCCTGTGATAGACTTTCCCTGATGTAAAACTTTTTCTTTTTCTCTTTAGGCATGTAACATGACCTTAATATTAAATGGCATTGTCTATCAAAACACGCCTCGATGTATTAATAAGGATATGAACGAAGCAGATGATCATCACCTTTTTGGTTGGTATCTTGTATTATCTTGTCATTCATGTTCCCCCTTACGTTCGACGGACATACGTGGTTCGTCACGGCCTTCATACCAGGGGTTGTATTCAGCCCCGCAAACTCTTAAGTCCAAACACCTGTAGGGAACTCTTCAGCGTCCCGGATATTGCATTATATGCATCAGCTCTGAATCATGTCTTTGGTCTATAGTTGGGTTGCCCAGCTCCTGTGTTTGCCACCTTACGTTTCGCAAGTTTGGCAAAGGTGGTAAAGGGAGAACTACTGCGATTGTATTTCTGGTTCGTTCGGCTAAGTACCTCGGTAGAGAAAGCCGAAAACTGACTGTCATCATATGCGAGAGCGGGTCAGCGATCCGGTGACTTAGTGTTATACTACAAATTGTTCGCGATTTATGCCGTGTTATACAAGGGGTTGGGCTTCGACCAGCCGCGTTGCAAAGGCGCCGTACTCCGAACTGTCGTTCATGCAATAAGGGGCTAGGACTTAGCGCCACCAATGGACTCTTATGTCAAAGTGAAAGCACTAAAGCCGCATAGTCTGATTGCCTAGTTCACCTCGCAAGACGCCTCCTACACTGGACCAAGACGTTGGATAAAGTGCGGGCATGCATTCTCAAACACCCCTATGATATTTACATGGGGGCAGAAGCCGACGACTGGCAAACTTTTAGACTTATAAATTAAAACGGCCAAATAGGAGGATAAACTAATCATAAAGCGCAAGCATAAATATGTTACACCATAACTTCATTACACGGTTCTTACAAGCCGGACTCTACTAATAAAATATGATGTCTTTTGAGCACTGTCCCTCTACGATGGGGCCCCCTCGAGGACCTCGCTGAAGTACTTCTCTGACCGTTGGTGATCCTTGCCTCCAGGCGGCCCCGTGATGGCAATCTTGGTGGCCTTCATCTTCGCCCATTGTACCTTGACTCGGGCGAAGGCCATCCGGGCACCTTCTATGCAGGCTGACCGCTTGATGGCGTCAACCCAAGGACACACCTCGACCAACCGCTTCACAAGTCCGAAGTAGCTGCTGGGTATGGGCTCGGCTGGCCAAAGACGGACTATTACGTCCTTCATGGCTAGTCCGGCCACCCTGTGAAGCTCCGTCCGCTACTTCAGCTCATTGCTGAGGGGAGCCGTATACTCTGGAGCAAGGTATTGCGACCAAAATAGCTTCTCCATTGAGCTCCCCTCTTCGGCGCGGAAGAACTCAGCGGCGTCAGCAATATCCTCGGCAGATCCGCAAATGCGCCTAGAGAACTCCAAACCCGAGTCAGCAAAATGTATCTATTCCTTGTAAATTTACTCTGCATAAGAAAGGCCTTACCAGCCGCTATCTGTCTCGCCTCTTGGATCTCCTGGTGAGCGCCCTGGGCCTCAACCCGGGCTTATTTCACGCTTTCCAAAGGGTAAGCTCGGAGGCTTGTTCTGAACTCTTCTGCTCCAAGGACTCGCACTTGGCGATGGTGTCCTTGAGCTCCTACTCTACCTCCCCCACCCGCGCCTCATGTCTTCGGCGGGTGGTTTGCTCCACCTCTAACTCCTTGGACGCTTTGTCAGTGGCTGCCTTGCTCACCTCCGCATCCTTCTTGGCTTGGGAGAGGGCGCTCTTGAGGAACTCGACCTCGGCTGCGCCAACTGTGAGTATAGTCATAACATTTAGTAAATTTAAAGACTTAGCACACTGTCGGATTACGGGTTACACAAACCCTTGAAAGGTTCGAACTCTGGGATGCGTGTGAAGATCTCAACCTACCCAGCCTACCAACTCACGATTCACGTAAGCCTAGCACGACAAGCTCGAAGAGACAAAGAGACACATCAGTTTATCCTGGTTCTGGCCACCTTGCGGTGTAATACCCTACTCCAGTGTTTTAGTAGATTGCCTCGAAGGGCTTAGGATGAACTAATATAGTGGATGAACTGGCCTCAGGAGGTGAGGTGTTCTTGAGCTCGAGAGAGCTGGTGAGGTGGTCGGGTGAGAATGTATCCGATCCCCCCTCTATGGTGGTGGCTATGTCCTATTTATACTGGCCTTTGTCCTCTTCCCAAATGTTGGCGGGAAGGGATCCCACAACGGCCGGATTTGAAAGGGGACAAGTAGGATAGCTTATCCTGACAAAAGTAGTCTTCCCCTGCGAAAAGCCCCCGGTTGTGACGCTGCGGTGGGCTCGGCGATGACCTCCGTCCTGCCGTCCTGGCGGTCTTGGTCTTGTTGCACCAGAATGGAAACCATTGGCTGATTCCTCGGGACTCCGCGCCTGCGGCTTGCCTCCCTTGCACCAAAGAGGAAACTGGTGCCCTGCGCCCGCTGGCGCCCGCCTGGCCTTGGTCGTCATGGCTCATGTCAGCTGGGCCTCATGAGGTGCACCTTGCATAGAACTCTCCGCCCCTCGGGAGCCAGCCTGAAGAGGTCGATCCCCTCGTGGGTCTTGGCATCGTCTGCCTCATGAGACTTGTCCCCTCGCGAGGGTCTTGAGCTGCAGATGTCGAAGTTGGGCCATACCAGGCCTTCGATGGAGCCACGTGGTGGGCCACATGCAGGCAAGTCTGGATACCCCCATATCCAGAACACCGATAGTAGCCCCCGGGCCCAAGGCGCGCTCAGACTTGGCTTCCAGGCGAAGCCAAAGGGCAAGTGCAGAGTGTCGCCGGCCCTAAACGTCCGCGGCCCTGATGGCGCATGGCGATTGATGGGACATGGCCGTCTCCACTTCCCCATGCCGCCTCGGCAACTGTTTTTAGTGATCTGGAGGCCAAGAGGCTGTCGTTGCCGATCGAGACGCCGAGCTAAAGAAGGCGGCCCTGGAGCAGGCTGTGGAGCGCGACCGCCTGACGAAGCTGAAGGAGGAGGCGGAGGCAGCCCAGGCGTCCCTTGTCGAGGCCAAGGAAGCGGCCACCATGGAGCGCAGCACCCTTGCCTCCCTCGAGGTGCGGTTCTAGAAGGCTCAGTGGTCGCTCTTCACGGACGATCTCTTGAAGAAAGCAACGGTTTACGGCCCCGAGGGAGAGCCCTGCCGCTCTGCTCCCTAAGGTCGTGGCAGTGCTCAAGGATGTTGTTGACGGGTTTGGCTCTTTGGTGGAAGGTGAGGCTTGCTTGCTTTCTTCCTCAGCCCTTACATGCGTCTTTAGCCATTTCTATCTCCGGGACGCCGGCTTCGACTTCTCCTCCTTCCTCGATCCCATGGACTCCGACTCCCACGACGATGCTCCTGCCGCCGTGAAGAGTTCCATGGACGCCCTGCTGAATAAGTTGTTTGTCGTCGGTCCTCCGGTTGGGGACGAGGGGACGGGCGACGCGCCTAGTGTCGAGGCTCCACTGGCGGATGATGGCGGTACCCAGGGCTGAAGAGGGGGCTTGGTGACGCTGCTCCTTCATGTTCGTCCTGTATCATGTAGCATGCCTCGCGAAGGCGTTTAAAACTATTTGCTTGGAACAATATGCTTTGTAATAATTAGATTATGGTCCTTCAATTTTTTCCGTTTGCTTCATTGTTCTGCGTCGGCAGAGCCCAGCCCCGCGCATACCTCAGCCGCTGTTGGCTCATCCGGATCGCTAGGACGAGCCCAAGGGGTGAGGGGCTATGTAACTAGTTAGGCTCCTGAGACATGATGCTCAGGAGTCCCCCTTGACGTATGAACGGCTTTAAAAGGGCGAAAGTCAGGCCTTGGCGTTCTACGTCGGCAGGGCCTGGCCCCGTGCATACCTTGGTCGTTGTTGGGTCATCCGGATCGCCAGAACAAGCCCAAGGCGTGAGGGGCTACGTGGCCAGTTAAGCTCCTGAGACGTGGTGCTTAGGAGTCCCCCTTGACGTACGAACCGACCATCATACCTTTCCTTGCTGAGCTCTCGCTCGGGAGGGGAGCGCGAAGACCAGGCCCGTGGGGCCTGGTGAGGTGGGGTACAGCAGGCATGACCTGAGAGTAGCCCCCGTGCCCATCCCCCTCGCGCTACCCTCCCGAGGGAGAGCAGCACGGTGAGGATGGTCACTGAGCCCGGAAGCTCCCTGAGGTTAATGCAGCCGCGAGGCCATCCCACGTTGTTTATCACCAGTGCGGTGCGTAGCACTTCTGCTCTTGCATGGGCATAGCCACTCCTTGACAGTGTCGACGGCCAATGCGGAGCATGGTGCTTCCACTGGTGCGTGGGAAGGGGATCCCTCCGAGGAGAGCCCCCGGGGCATGTAAAGCCCCACCCTGACACGTGGCTTGCATGGCAGGGCTGGAGGAGGTTTATATGGGCACCCGTGAGTCAGCGCGGGACTCACGAGGCCCTACTTCAAGGCGGGTTGCGCCTGAGCTTGATTGGGAACACTTGTGTTAGTCCTGCAAGATGGTTACGCAGCCTGCGCCGAATGAGTCTCCTGAGGCTATTGCATGAGAAGGCCAGACACCAACGACCCCAGGAGGTGACGTGAATGGGGCCGGCCCGCTAATTAGAGCTCAGCCGTTGGGTTTATCGACGCTGCAGGGACGGACCCGAGCACAGATGTCGTGCCCAGTCTTCTCATGCAAAGATCCTGAAGAAAAACAACCGGCGCGCAGTTCCCGTGGGCACGGGGGCACCAGGTCGTGCTCCCTCACTTATCCACCCGCGATTAGCTCATGCGAGAACAAGGCACCAAGGGCCATGGGAGGTGACGTACACGGGGACTGGCCCGTGAGCTAGATCTCAGCCTCTTGGATTTAGCAACGCTGCAGGGACGGACCCGAGCACAGATGTCGTGCCAGTCCTTAATCATGAGGCAGTCGCGGGAGGGCTCGCAAGGGCGCAAGACGTTCTTGGCGATGAAGCACCGGTCAGGAAATTGATAAATTAAAGGTAGTTTGTGAAGGAAGGTAAACTAGCTCTGATAGATGCAAAAAGGGATACATGCCACAGGGACGGATCCATACGGCCTGGGGATGATGTAGCCCGAGGGGCGCCCCAAACTGAACGAACTGGAGATATGTCACTTAGTACCGTTGTTGAAGATGTGTTGGGGTAGCGAATGACACGCGTTGCCGGAGTCGTTCATCATGAGCCACCCTGGTGCCGAGCCTCGGGAGGCCCAGAGGGCCCGTGAGGCTCCTGGGGTGCCCCTCCATCTCCACCCGGATCGCCTGATGCCTAGCCTCGCGGGCCACCAGGGCATCCCTTGCGCAGCGCTGGAACACCACAGCCATGCCAGGCAGGCCGAAAGGCATGCAGACGTAGCTATGGGGTGGGCCCTTGCATCGGCCGACACGAGACTACCAGAAGAGCTCTTGAATCTCCTTGATTACCTTGCTGATGAACGCCCGACGCCTCCCGCCTGATGCCTTCTCATGGGAAGCGTGCTCTAAAGAGCACCTCCACATGGTTCCTGAGCACCTCCCTCGTGACCCTAGCTAGGTCAGAGGCTCTCCTGAGGAGAGCCCCCGAGCCCAGCCTGAGAGGGGACCCGGGCGCGCCTTCCTATGCGATGGGTGAAGGCACCGCGTCCTGGGACGCGAGGCTCAGCGCGGCGTCCTCGGGTGATGCTTCCTCACGGGATCCCTAACCCAGCTGCAACTTCTTCGTCTTGGGGGCGACCTCGGGAGGGAGGGCACCGCCCTCATCTTCAGGGTTCTCGACTGCTGCAGCCTGGAAGGTGCACTCGAGGGAGCACACCGCATCCTTCTCTTGACATGCGACCATGATAACGTCGCCGCTTCCTAGCCTCTTGACGATGTTGTAGCCGTGGTGCGTCACTGCCATGAACTTGGCCAGCGCTAGGTACCCTAGGATGGCGTTGTAGGGCAGGCAGATATCGGGGACGTCGAAGTCGATGAGCTTGGTGCGGTAGTTGTTGCGTTCGCCGAAGGTGACAGGGAGGTGGACCTGCCCTATCGGGTGTGTGGAGCCGTCGGTTACTCCTGAAAATGGCTTGGTAGGCTGAAGCCGGTCGTACGGTACTTGGAGTCTATCGAACATTTGAATCGATAGGACATTGAGCCCCGCTCCACCATCGATGAGAGTCTTGGTGACGACCACGTTGCTGATGACGGGAGAGCAGAGCATGGGGAGCGCGCCAGCAATGGCAACGCACTTGAGTTGGTCTGAGGAGCAGAAGGTGATGGCTCATTTGGACCACCTAAGAGGGTGAGTTGCTTCGGGCTTGGGGAGCGCTGCATTCACCTCGCGGTCGAACTGCTTGAAGATGCGGTGAGAAGCTGGGGCCTATGAGCCTCCCAGGATGTAGGCGATGGCTCGAGGCTCCTAGAAGCCCCCAGGCCCCTCGTCCTGGTGATGCTCTTCGTTCCTTCTTGGCGGTGGAGTAGTGGAGGCAGACCGGTGTTACCCTGTGGGCTCTCCTCGCGAGGCTGCTCCCTCCAAGCACCCTCACGAGGTTGGCCCTACTAATGGTCCTCCCGAGAGTGGTCGCGCCACTCCTGGCGATGGTCGCGTCCATCCCAGCTGTCATGCCCAATATGCGACCCTATCCAAAAGGAACTCGAAGGTCCCACCAAGGATAGATCCGCATATTGAAACGCTTTTGCAAGGTGGATATCATTACATCCACATTACATAATAGACGGGGATAGATACATAAGGCATACAATGCCACACGAATACAACATCACAATACATAAGAGCAACATTCGACTACGGATGAAACATAAACAGAAACTCAAACAACATCCACCCTCCTAGCCCAGGCTGCCGACCTGGAACCTATCCCCTGATCGAAGAAGAAGCAGAAGAAGAACTCAATGCAAGCAAGCATCGCTCTCGCGTCATGACCATCGCATAAACCGGTACCTGCAACTGTTGTTGTAGTAATCTGTGAGCCACGAGGACTCAGCAATCCCATTACCATGGGTATCAAGACTAGCAAAGCTTAAAGGGAAAGGAAGGGGTAAAGTGGTGAGGCTGCAGCAGCGACTAAGCATATATGGTGGCTAACATACGCAAATAAGAGCGCGAAGAGAGCAAGCGGAACGGTCGTGAAGCTAGCAATGATCAAGAAGTGATCCTGAACTCCTACTTACGTCAAACAAAACTCAGAAACCGTGTTCACTTCCCGGACTCCGCCGAAAAGAGACCATCATGGCTACACATGCGTTTGATGCATTTTAATTCGGATCTGGTGTCAAGTTATCTACAACCGGACATTAAAAAATTCCCATCTTCCTATAACCGTAGGCACGGGTTTCGAAATATTATACCCTGCAGGGGTGTCCCAACTTAGCCCATGACAAGCTCTCGCGATCAACGAAGGATATACCTTCTCCCAAGAAGACCCGATCAGACTCAGAATGCCGGTTTACAAGACATTTCAACAATGGTAAAACAAGACCAGCAAGACCCACCGACAATCCCGATAGGAGCTGCACATATCTCGTTCTCAGGGCAACACCGGATGAGACAGGCTACGAGTAAAACCAGACTTCGAGTTTCCCCGAGGTGGCCCCGCAGGCGGCTCGGTTCGGACCAACACTTAGACAAGCATTGGCCCGGGGGGGGCTGAAATAAAGATGACCCTCGAGAGAGCGACTCCCAAGGGAAAAGTAGGTGGTGGTGAGGCAAATGGTAAAACCAAGGTTGGGCCTTGCTGGAGGAGTTTTATTCAAAGCGAACTATCAAGGGGGTCCCATAAATCACCCGATCGCGTAAGGAACGCAAAATCCGGCAACATAACACCGGTATGACGGAAACTGCGGCGGCAAGAGTGGAACAAAACACCAGGCAAAAGGCCGAGTCTTCCACCCTTTACCAAGTATATAGATGCATTAATAATATAAGAGATATTTTGATATCCCAACCAAAATCCTGTTCACCATGGAGCAATCGTCAACTTCACCTGCAACTAACAGCGCTATAAGAGGGGCTGAGCAAAAGCGGTAACATAGCCAAGCAATGGTTTGCTAGGAAGGGTGTCAAAGGTTAGGGGTTCATGGCAATTTGGGGGGCTTGAAGAGCAAAAGACAGGTAGCGCAGCAAAGCGATAGAACGAAGCAACTAGCATAGCAATGATAGTAGTGAGATCCAGGGTAGCGATCATCTTGCCTGAATTCCCGCTAGGAAGAAGAACGAGTCCATGAAGAAGACGAACGGGAGTAGTCGAACGAATCCTCACAATCGCAACATTACCGGAACTAAGAAGCAACACCGGAAAGAAACAAACAACATGGTAAATGCACAAGCATAAACATGGCATGATGCACAAACAAGTATGATGCATGTCCGGTTTAAATAGCATGGCATGGCATGGCAAAATGCAACAACAACAACACTACAATTTAAGTGGAGCTCAATATGCAACGAGTTGCATATTGACAAAACTTCACAACATTTATTTAGTTCGCTCTCGTTTAGGTACTCAACAATATTAAATGTTGGTTAACATGGCAAGAGGTTAAGCATGACAAAACTATACCATCTAAACAATTTAAATGGGGCCAGATATAACAAACAACAAATCCGGTAAATCCCCATATGCATATTTTAGTTTTGGTACTGTTCTCCCTATTACATAATTTTAGAATTGTTAAACAGGAAAATAAAGTGCACCATGTTAAACTAGGCATTTTTCCACCACATTTACCTATAAACTTTATTTAAAACGGAGTTACGGTTATTTAGTTATGAAATAAATCATTTTAACATGGCATATTAGCAAATTTAAACAAACAGCAAGTTAAACATTTTAAACATGGATGAAAGTGGCATATTATGAAACTAGATGAAAAACTAAGCATTTTACATATATAAATTATTTACATATGATGCACGGTTGTGGAGTTATTATATGCATGATGCTTGAGGGTTTTTCTGCAATTTCGCCAACTCTGGATAATTAGACAAATTCACAGGGCACGAAAAAAACATAGGCGGGCTGAAATTGACTAGCCCAACAAGCACATGAGAGGGCTGGGCGCTGCTCACCATGGGCCATGGCCCAGGCGGTGGAGAGGTAGGCCGGGAAGGGGCACTGGGCCATGGGGAGGCGCTGGCCCAGGCGCTGGAGGCGATCGAAGGCCTCCTGGTCCACGCGTGCGCGGTCAACGCACGTGGTCGAGTGCTCGTTTCCCTCGCGCAAGAGGTAGCAGGTACGGCGGCGGCACGATCTCGAGCAGGGAAGCAGAGGACAAAGGCGGCTGAGATGCGGCGGGGCGCCGGAATGACATAGCAGGGCAGATCCGAGCGCGGGGAGCATGGTCCATCCGTTCCCGGCACGAAACGACGGCGGCAAGGCTTGAAGCAGCGCCCATGGTGCTCCTGCTAGTCCCTGCGAGAGAGAGGAAGCAGGGAGATGAGAGGGAGAGAGAGAAGGAAGAGAAGGGAGGAGGAGAGGGACGGGGCCGGCCTGCTGCTGGAGTCCGACGGCGGCGGCGTTCCTCCGACGAGGCGGCGGGGTCGAGCGGCGCTAGGCAGAGGAGCTCAGCTCCTTCGAACCAGATCGAGGCGAGGGAGCAGGAGGCGACGCGGTCGGGCGCCGATGGGCTCGCGCGGGCTCGGGCGGGCCGCGGCTCGCTGAGGCGCCGGGGCGCGAGGTGGCGCTGCGGGATTGGTCGGGGTGACGCTGCGGGGTGAGGTGGCGCGCGCTGGTTGGCCCAGGCGTGGTGGCGGCGGCGCCAAGTGGCGGGCAGGGGCGGCGGCGCTAGATCTGAGGTGGGAGGTGACTGGTTGCGCGGAAATTGAGGGAGGACGTAGGTGGAGGCCAAAAATGGCAAGGGGAGGGGGGTTTATATAGCAGTTTTTGGCTAGGATTTGGTCTAGGGGGGTTTTAGGACCCTCCGATCGCGATCGGGCGGTTCCGGACGCGAGGAGAGGTAGAGTGGGCCTAGGTGGGTTGTGCTAGAAAGGCCAGGGCTGAGTGGAGAGAAGAGAGAGAAAGAGGCCCGGTGGCAGTTTCGAAGATCGAAACATCCGACGAAGGTACCGGCAACGGTACCGCTATATTTAACGGTTGAGCTATCAAATGGACTCCGAATGCGACGAAACTTGGCAGGCGGTCAGTCTACACTATAATAAGACTGCACGACAAGTTGCAACCCATTGCGAGAACATATTTATGCCAATAATAAAATATATTTCGGAGGTGACGCGGGCGCGTGCGAGTGTGTCTGGACTCTGAACGGACAACGGAGAGAACCGGCGGAACCCGAACGGATGCAAGTTTTATGAAAATGATGCCGATGCAATGTGAATGATGACATGAGACGAGATGCGTAACAAGAACAAAATACAAAACAACAGACAAAAACCCAACCACGGAGGAAATATCATATCGCATCTCCGGAAAAGGCAAGAGTTGGAGTTACGAATATGGAAAGTTGCATCTGGGGCGTTACAACACTCCACCACTACGAGAGGATCTCGTCCCGAGATCTAGGATGGCACCGGAGGGAAAACAGAAGAGGAAGACAAGAGGTAAAACTAAGGTTGCTTCTTCGACAAAAGAGTGAAACCAAAGAACCTTGAGAGGTTGAAAAGTTGAAAAAAAGAACACAACGGAGTTGAACTCAATTGAGAGCACTGCGGTAGAAAATAGAAACAAGGAACACCATGTGAACCTTGGGGGTTGAAAGACATAAGAAAAGGGTTAGAATGGACAACAAGTACATGCAAGCACTCCGATTGAAACGAGATGTACAAGGAATGAAAAATATCATTTAAGACATCACTCCGGTTGGAATTGGGAGGAATAGAATATGAACTTGAGGAGATGAGATGATACTTGATGAAATCAACAACACACTGCCTCCGGAACTATTGAAAGAATGGCATAATGGGTAAGAAGGATTTCAGACAGCACTCCGGTTGAAAAGAGAGGCAAAACTTGATAAGATGAAAAGAACTTGAATTCGAACACAACACTCCGGTTAAATGGATGAGCACGAAAGAACACGATCCTCAGAATCGAGATGATGAGTGAAAAGAGCAACATCACAATGCCTCCGGAAGAAAGAATAGAAGATAGATCATTGGAATAACAGAATGGAGGAGAAAATGCCAACTTCTGCCACAAGTGAGCTTGGAAAGCATCCTTCCGAGAAGGTTATAAAGGAGTCATTGGAAAACCAACAACGAAACAAATAAGCTTGTAGTGGGCTTATGGAAAACATCTCAAGACTATGAGGTGACAACCGGCCACTAACAGAAACAATTGCTTGTTTGAGATCAAAGAAGAGATGAAAACTGCTTTCGCTGAGAGGATAGGAGAAAACTTGGATCATTGATAAGCACCACAATAGCAACATTAAAATGGGTTGAAACAATTCACGATCGAAGAGAAAATGATGGTTTCACAATATCTCATTCTTGACAACTTGTGAATCATAAAAACTTGAAGGGAAATTATCAAGAATGACATAACACCACCTCAAAAGATAATATAGAAGGAGTTGCACTTCGAAATACAAGATGAAGAATTCTTGAACTCCTCAAAACAAAACATGTGTTGAGCACCATGTTTAATTTTGAGTAGCTTGGCGGGTCATAACTTCAAGAGGAATCTTGAAGAACAATTGAAGAATGAAGAGAATCCTTGATGAACCACCATGTAGAGCCTCCATGAAGAACTCTGGTAATAAAAGGATGATAGAAAGGAAGAGAAGTTGAAAACACAAGGTGAAGCCTTGCAATGATTTAGATGGAGCTTCGCGACGATAATGCGGAAAACTTGGAACTCCGGAAAAGAAAAATGAAACATCTCGAACCAAGAAATGTGACATGATGAACAACTTTGGAAAGAAGAAAATAGATCATTGGATGAAACAATAATAAGAATTACGTTATGCCTATCCTTCACCAATTTAAATTGATGACAAACATTGGATTTGGCATACTACTTATTCCCGTAGAAAGGATTAAGAGAGATATGGCGCAAACGTGGGAAGGTCTTCAACGAGCCACCGGTAGAATTGAAACAACGAAAGAACGAATGAATTGATATGATAACGAAGGAAGAGAAATCTGGAATGAACCACCGTAAGGATTGAAAATGAAAGTGGCAAAGGCACAATTCACCGGGAAGAATTGGAAAACGAATGAATATACTTGAGGGGATTTAGATACATGAGAACGAAGAGATCATGAACTGATTAGAGAATATTTGAACGATGCACCGGTAAGATTTGGAGAATGATTGCTGAAAGCTGAGAATGAATAATTATGACATGATGGCCTTCGAAGGAAAAAAATGGAAACAACTCATGAAATGCTCCGGATGGTAAGAAAGGAATTGTCACAACCAAAACAATTATGAGGATAACATGAAGCTAGAACCATCAATATTCAAGAGAATGGACCAAGATTTAAGAGAAATCCTTCTTCGGTCTTCAAAATTCGAGAATGACGACGACAAACACCACCAAAATTACTGAGATACTCCGGAAGAATGAAGGGTTGAACCAAAGATGAAAAGAATTTGAAAGCGGCCTTGGAGAAGGCATGAGACTGATGAAAATTCATTCTTACATCAAACTCTGAAAAGAATTTTAGAAGCTCTGGGAAAATTAGAAGAGTCAGGTAAGATCCTGGGGAAAAGACCTTTGGGTTAGGGCCCACTGAAGAGAAAAAACACCGTTGGAAAAGGATTGATGAAAATATAGATGATGCACCGGAACAATTGAAATATTTGAATGAGGTGATGACCTCGAATTAATTGGAACACAAACGAATCTCCTGAGATGTCACTCCAGAAGGATAAACTGGCGAGAGGTGAACGAGCAAAGGGAAATATTTGAGCTGAGGGAAAGAATACGATAGACAACTAAAACTTGCATTGAATCCATCAGAGAAGAAAAAGAGATGAAGAATGTCCACCAAGACGAGAATTCACCGGTTGAAACGATTGATGGAAGACTGAAGAGGCTCCGCACGAATGAAATTGATGGTCAAAACAGACTCAGACTCTGGGAAGAAGAGGGTGGGAGGGCGGGAAAAACAAAGGCAACTTGGAAGGGGGAACCGACGAATATCTTGAAGAGAAAACACCGGTTGAAATCATTGAGGAAAGAAAGCAAAGACTTCGCACGAGTAGGATGGATACTCGATTATGGACTCTGGTTCCAAGAAGAAAAAAGGGTGGGAGGGCGGGAAAACAAAGACAACTTGGGACGGATGAAACAAACACCGGTGAGAAAACTTTAGAGTTGATCTTGCGGATGTTGAAAATGATCGGATCCACTTGAAGAGAAGCACGCCGGTTGGAAAAGAGTTGACATGATAACCTCAGTGATCAAGAAGGATTAGAAATCACATAGAAATATGAGAACACCATTTAGGAAAGGTATGGATCAACACTTGACATCTAAGCAACTCAAATACCACAACTCAAAACAAAACAAAGGATTTGCTTTCAGAAGAAGCCGAAACAAATACATATGATAGAGATTTACTCAATCCCATATCATGCATCTGTCGAAAAGATATTCTAGGAGCTACTTGAATTCCCACCTATAAAACTCCCGAAACTTTCTGGTTATGCAATCTGGTGTTGGGGATATAGGGGAAGCAATATATCTCACCCAAACTAACAATCCCTACATCCACCTGTATCCATCTGTCAACACATAACCAAGAAAACTCCGGAAATCATGTACCTCAACCTTCGAAAAGCATCCGTTATACGAGTTATGGCAATACTCCCGAACTCCCCAGTACTGGGTGATGTCGAGGTTATCTCACCAACAACTGCATAAAAGAGATTTTCGATGTCGGCAAAACTCAGTATTCCAGAACTGCAACGATAAAATTGTGACGACAACACCTCGGAGCTCAACTCCCCGGGTCAATGCCACATAATAGATAGGAGGCACCAAGAACAATGTTCTCGTCACAAAACCATCGGAACGATTCCAAGATACCCGCGTGATCCTTAAAAAAATTGGTGAAATTTGAGGAGAGGAAAGACAAAACATCTTCGTCAGGAGACCTCACCAGAGCGACGAAGGGGGCTGAGGAGTAAAAGGAATTCCTACTCTCCGATATATATAATCCTAAGACTCAAAATAGTTTTCTTCTAGACTCAACAACGGCCAACAATCAAGGGGGCTCCTATGGTCGGTCGAGGCTCTGATACCAACTTGTCACGCCCAATATGTGACCCTATCCAAAAGGAACTCGAAGGTCCCACCAAGGATAGACCCGCATATTGAAACGCTTTTGCAAGGTGGATATCATTACATCAACATTACATAATAGATGGGGATACATACGTAAGGTATACAATGCCACACGAATACAACATCACAATACATAAGAGCAACATCCGACTACGGACGAAACATAAACAGAAACTCAAACGACATCCACCCGGCTAGCCCAGAATGCCGACCTGGAACCTATCCCCTGATCAAAGAAGAAGCAGAAGAAGAACTCAACACAAGCAAGCATCGCTCTCGCGTCATGAACCTATCCCCTGTACCTGCAACTATTGTTGTAGTAATCTGTGAGCCACGAGGACTCAGCAATCCCATTACCATGGGTATCAAGACTAGCAAAGCTTAAAGGGAAAGGAAGGGGTAAAGTGGTGAGGCTGCAGCAGCGACTAAGCATATATGGTGGCTAACATACGCAAATAAGAGCGAGAAGAGAGCAAGCGGAACGGTCGTGAAGCTAGCAATGATCAAGAAGTGATCTTGAACTCCTACTTACGTCAAACATAACCCAGAAACCGTGTTCACTTCCCGGACTCCACCGAAAAGAGACCATCACGGCTACACACGCGGTTGATGCGTTTTAATTCGGATCTGGTGTCAAGTTATCTACAACCGGACATTAACAAATTCCCATCTGCCTATAACCGCAGGCACGGCTTTTGAAAGATTATACCCTGCAGGGGTGTCCCAACTTAGCCCATGACAAGCTCTCGCGATCAACGAAGGATATACCTTCTCCCAGGAAGACCCGATCAGACTCGGAATCCCGGTTTACAAGACATTTCGACAATGGTAAAACAAGACCAGCAAGACCGCCCGATGCGCCGACAATCCTGATAGGAGCTGCACATATCTCGTTCTCAGGGCAACACCGGATGAGACAGGCTACGAGTAAAACCAGACTTCAAGTTTCCCCGAGGTGGCCCCGTAGGCGGCTCGGTTCGGACCAACACTTAGACAAGCACTGGCCCGGGGGGGCTGAAATAAAGATGACCCTCGAGAGAGCGACTCCTAAGGGAAAAGTAGGTGGTGGTGAGGCAAATGGTAAAACCAAGGTTGGGCCTTGCTGGAGGAGTTTTATTCAAAGCGAACCGTCAAGGGGGTCCCATAAATCACCCGACCGCGTAAGGAACGCAAAATCCGGCAACATAACACCGGTATGACGGAAACTAGGGCGGCAAGAGTGGAACAAAACACCAGGCAAAAGGCCGAGTCTTCCACCCTTTACCAAGTATATAGATGCATTAATAATATAAGAGATATTGTGATATCCCAACCAAAATCCTGTTCACCATGGAGCAATCTTCAACTTCACCTGCAACTAACAGCGCTATAAGAGGGGCTGAGCAAAAGCGGTAACATAGCCAAGCAATGGTTTGCTAGGAAGGGTGTCAAAGGTTAGAGGTTCATGGCAATTTGGGGGGCTTGAAGAGCAAAAGACAAGTAGCGCAGCAAAGCGATAGAACGAAGCAACTAGCATAGCAATGATAGTAGTGAGATCCAGGGTAGCGGTCATCTTGCCTGAATTCCCGCTAGGAAGAAGAACGAGTCCATGAAGAAGACGAACGGGAGTAGTCGAACGAATCCTCACAATCGCAACATTACCGGAACTAAGAAGCAACACCGGAAAGAAACAAACAACATGGTAAATGCACAATCATAAACATGGCATGATGCGCAAACAAGTATGATGCATGTCCGGTTTAAATAGCATGGCATGGCATGGCAAAATGCAACAACAACAACACTACAATTTAAGTGGAGCTCAATATGCAACGAGATGCATATTGACGAAACTTCACAACATTTATTTAGTTCGCTCTCGGTTAGGTACTCAACAATATTAAATGTTGGTTAACATGGCAAGAGGTGAAGCATGACAAAACTATACCATCTAAACAATTTAAATGGGGCCGGATATAACAAACAACAAATCCGGTAAATCCCCATATGCATATTTTAGTTTTGGTACTGTTCTGCCTATTACATAATTTTAGAATTGTTATACAGGAAAATAAATTGCACCATGTTAAACTAGGCATTTTTCCACCCCATTTACATATAAAGTTTATTTAAAACGGAGTTACGGTTATTTAGTTATGAAATAAATCATTTTAACATGGCATATTAGCAAATTTAAAAAAACAGAAAGTTAAACATTTTAAACATGGATGAAAGTGGCATATTATGAAACTAGATGAAAAACTAAGAATTTTACATATATAAATTATTTACATATGATGCACGGTTGTGGAGTTATTATATGCATGATGCTTGAGGGTTTTTCTGCAATTCTGCCAACTCTGGATAATTAGACAAATTCACAGGGCACGAAAAAAACATAGGCGGGCTGAAACTGACTAGCCCAACAAGCATAGGAGAGGGCTGGGCGCTGCTCACGATGGGCTATGGCCCAGGCGGTGGAGAGGTAGGCCGGGAAGGGGCACTGGGCCTTGGGGAGGCGCTGGCCCAGGCACTGGAGGCGATCGAAGGCCTCCTGGTCCACGCGTGCGCGGTCAACGCACGCGGTCGAGCGCTCGTTTCCCGTGCGCAGGAGGTAGCAGGCACGGCGGCGGCACGATCTCGAGCAGGGAAGCAGAGGACGAGGGTGGCTGAGATGCGGCGGGGCGCCGGAATGACACGGCAGGGCAGATCCGGGCGCGGGGAGCATGGATCCATCCGTTCCCGACACGAAACGACGGCGACAAGGCTTGAAGCAGTGGCCATGGCGCTCCTGCTAGTCCCTGCGAGAGAGAGGAAGCAGGGAGATGAGAGGGAGAGAGAGAAGGAAGAGAAGGGAGGAAGAGAGGGACGGGGCCGGCCTGCTGCTGGAGTCCGACGGCGGCGGCGTTCCTCCGACGAGGCGGCGGGGTCGAGCGCCGCTGGGCAGAGGAGCTCAGCTCCTTCGAACCAGATTGGGGTGAGGGAGCAGGAGGCGACGCGGTCGGGCGCCGATGGGCTCGCACGGGCCGCGCGCGGGCTCGGGCGGGCCGCTGCTCGCTGAGGCGCCGGGGCGCGAGGTGGCGCTGCGGGGTGAAGTGGCGCGCGCTGGTTGGCCCGGGCGCGGTGGCGGCGGCGCCAAGTGGCGGGCAGGGGCGGCGGCGCCAGATCCGAGGTGGGAGGTGACTGGCTCCGGGGAAATTGTGGGAGGAGGTAGGTGGAGGCCAAAAATGGCAAGGGGAGGGGGGTTTATGTAGCAGTTTTTGGCTAGGGTTTGGTCTAGGGTTGTTTTCGGACCCTCCAATCGCGATCGGGCGGTTCCGGATGCGAGGAGAGGTAGAGTGGGCCTAGGTGGGCTGTGCTAGAAAGGCCAGGGCTGAGTGGAGAGAAGAGAGAGAGAGAGGCCCGGTGGCAGTTTCGAAGATCGAAACATCCGACGAAGGTACCGGCAATGGTACCGCTATATTTAACGGTTGAGCTACCAAATGGACTCCGAATGCGACGAAAGATGGCAGGCGGTCTGTCTACACTATAATAAGACCGCACGACAAGTTGCAACCCATTCCGAGAACATTTTTATGCCACTAATAAAATATATTTCGGAGGTGCCGCGGGCGCGTGCGAGTGTGTCTGGACTCCGAACGGACAACGGAGAGAACCGGCGGAACCCAAATGGATGCAAGTTTTATGAAAATGATGCCAATGCAATGTGAATGATGACATGAGACGAGATGCATAACAAGAACAAAATGCAAAACAACAGACAAAAACCCAACCACGGAGGAAATATCGTATCGCATCTCCGGAAAAGGCAAGAGTTGGAGTTACGAATATGGAAAGTTGCATCCGGGGCGTTACACCAGTGTCCTCCACCTCGGCCACCTCCACGGTCGTAGCCTTGATCATTGCACTTGGTGCGTCGACCAAGGCGCCCGTCGCGGAGGGCCCTAAGCTCCTGGCAGTCGTTGGTGTTATGGTTGCGGACATTGTGGAAGACGCAGAATGGTCGGTTGCTCTTGGACGACTCAGGGTGGTCGCAGCCACACTTCATCTCTGGCTCAGCCGCGAGCACGACCGGCCTCTTGCGCTTCACGTCCTCGGCCTTAGCCTTCTTGTCTTCTGAGTTAGCATCAGAGAGCTCGAGGAGGGAGAGGCGCCCCTCCTCAGCCCTTGCCCACTTGTTCACCATGTTAAACATCTCCAGGGTTGTGCAGAGATCCTCATGGATGGCGAGCTCCTCCTTCATCTTGACATCGCGGATGCCATCAGTGAATGCTGAGATGATGGCCTCGTCCGACACCTTGGGGATCTTGAGGCGGACATTTTTGAAGCGCTGGATATACTTCTGCAGGATCTCTCCTGGCTGCTGCTTGATGCGACACAGGTTACCCGCAGCTGGCAGACGGTCGCGGGTGCCCTAGAACTTGGCGATGAAGCGGTCGCGCATCTCCTCCCAGGAAGAGACCGATCCCTCCAGGAGTTTCAGGAGCCAAGAACACGTGCCATCCTTGAGGGCCATCGAGAACCAGTTCTCCATGATCTTCTCGTTGCCGCTCGCCGCCTCGATGCTCAGCTCATAGAGCTGCAGGAACTCGGCGGGGTCGGCGGTGCCGTCATAGCGTGGGGGTAGGTCAGGCTTGAACTTGCTCATCCAAACGACATTGCGGAGTTTCGGGGTGAACGCGCGGCATCCTGTTGTGGCCACTAGGGCCCGCCGAGGAGGTAGAACTTGGTCCTGGTGCACGCGCACTTCGCCTGATGCGGGGGTGTAGGAAGTACACGCGCTCCTCCTTGAGGTCGCTGCACCACCTGGCAGCTCACTTCCTCACGAGCAGGCATCGGGCACGGCGGGTCGTGCCGTTGTGCCACACGCCTTGGCTCGATGATAACGCCCTGGGCTGGAGGTGGTGGAGGAGCCCCGTGAGCCACGTCGCCCGCGGCAGGCGGCTGCTGAGGCAGTGAGCGGGCTAGTGCAGTGGAGCCGCGGGCGGCGCTGACGAGCTCAGCGATCCGCTCGAGCCACTCCTTGTAGAAGTCGTCGACCAGGAGGTAGCGAAGGAGCACCCATGCCATCAGCAGAGTGGCCTGCGCGTTCGCTGAGACGTGACGCGCGTGGGAGGATGAAGCTGCTTGGGTCAGTGATGGAGTGGCGGTGCGCCCGTCGCGGCGCACCGACGGGTGCAACGAAGAAGCTTGCTGCTCGTGCCCTGCAGGGCCCGTGGCGGCGTTGGCCTTTGGAGACGGAGCATGACGAGCACAACCATCTCCCGCTAGAGCCGTCTGAGCAATGCGAGCGACGACTGCGGCCCGGCGCTCGACGCGAGCTCGGCGTCCGTTGGCCATGGAGTTGTCGGAGTGACGGTGGATCGATCGACGGAAGAAAAGATCCGATGCACCCCTACCTCGCGCACCAAATGTTGGATTATGGGTTCCGCAAACCCTTGAAAGGTTTGAATTCTCGGGTGCGTGCGGAGATCTCAACCTACCCAGCTTGCCTACTCGTGATTCTCCTAAGCCTAGCGCGATGAGCTCGAAGAGACAAAGAGACACAGCAGTTTATCCTGGTTCGGGCCACCTTGCGGTGTAATATCCTACTCCAGTATTTTGGTGGATTGCCTCGAAGGGATGAGGGCGAACTAGTACAGTAGATGAACTGGCCTCAGGAGGTGATGTGTTCTTGAGCTCGTAAGAGCTGGTGAGGTGGTCGGGTGAGAATGGATCCGATCCCCCCTCTATGGTGGTGGCTAAGTCCTATTTATAGTGGCCTTGGTCCTCTTCCCAAATGTTGGCGGGAAGGGATCCCACAATGGCTGGATTTCAAAGGGGACAAGTAGTATAGCTTATCCTGACAAAGTAGTCTTCACCTGCGAAAAGCCCCTGGTCGTGACGCTGTGGTGGGCTCGGCGATGACCTCCGTCATGCCGTCCTGGGGGTCTTGGTCTTGTTGCACAAGAATGGAGACCTTTGGGTGATTCCTCGGGACTCCGCGCCCACGGCTTGCCTCCCTTGCACCAAAGAGGAAACTGGCGCCCTGCGCCCGCTGGCGCCCGCCTGGCCTTTGTCGTCATGGCTGACGTCAGTTGGGCCTCATGAGGTGCACCTTGCATAGAACTATCTGCCCCTCGGGAGCCAGCCTGAAGAGGCCGATCCCCTCGGGGGTCTTGGCGTCATCCGCCTCGCGAGCTTGGCCCCTCGCGAGGGTCTTGAGCTGCTGATGTCGAAGCTAGGCCATACCAGGCCGTCGATGGAGCCACGTGGTGGGCCGCAGGCAGGCAAGTCTGGATACCCCCATATCCAGAACGCCTACATACACATATCGCTTCGGGACTGTATTAGTGCCGCATACCTTGGGTTTCGTCAAACTGCTTATTGACGCGGTCGAGTTCCTCATCGGCTAGCCGAAGCTTCCGATTGAGCTCGGAAACCTCTGTGGCTTGGGCAGTAGCCGCCAGCATAGAAAGCCTGTCCAATAAGATAGTATGATACATCATAAATTTGTTTTTGATCCTCTATCCGGATTGTTCTTGTCCGGACAAAGTCTTAGGGGCTACTATCTATACATATGTTTAGCCTTATATATCCAAACAAAAAAACGTGTAAAGAGTATTACATCGCATACCTCAAAGCCCGTCAGTAGGCCGTTGAAGGCTTCGGTCAGTCTGCTCTTCGCGGACCAAACCTTTTCCATAACCGGTGTTCCTCCATGATGGACGCACATTGCAGTGCTTCTTGCAGAGTGTTAGCGGACTCCGGATTGACAGAGGCCGCCGATGGAGCTGCTGCTCCTCCCCCTCTGTCGAATAGGGGTGCTGGTCCGAACCTGGAGACGTATTGGTCTCCGGGACGGTGTTCGGTGAGGGCCCGAACTGTTGAGGCCCCCCACCCTCGGTGGTCATGGGGTCGTCGTGCCCTGCTCTACAGCATCCGTTGTGTTATCTTCGGGTGCCATCTGTATGGCCTCATCCGCTCCCCCTCGGCTAGGATATGTCCTTTGGGATGACACCATGGTGCCAGAGAGTTCCCCTCCGAAGAAGAGGGAATTGGGATCTCGCGCGGACGGCTGAAAGGCAAAGAAAAGACTTGATTCATACAACAAAGGTAGATTAAGTGATAGCTGAACAAGTAAGTTTTCGATACTTACATTTCGGCTAGAGGCTTCTCCCTTTGGATTCTCTTCGGGCTGTGTTCGGACTCTGAGTCTGAACTATCTGAGAGGACTACCCTCCCCTTCTTTGGCGTCGCTCCCTCTAGGTTCTCGGAGGATGTCCTCTTTCCCCTCCTTGTCTTGCATGGAGAGTCGTTCTCCACTTCCTCCTCCTCCTCTTTGTCCTCGTCTTCCTCGTGAGAGGAGACGGTCTTGGTCTCTCCGGACACTGTGTCTGAAGGACCTTTGCGGCGGGGCCCATCCTTGGACCACTTGCCCTTCTTTTTGATTTTCTTCTCCGGCGCCTGATAGGGCGCCGGGATCAACGTCTCCTCCAGCTGAGGAGTGACTGGGTCTTCAGGCAACGGGGCCGGACTCTTAATCCACTCTGACTTCTTGGTCTAGCCCTGCAAAAAGGTGGGTTGATGAGTTTCGTATTGATCGAATACATAAACCAGATATATCTTCAGAAAATTAAACACTTACCGGGGTGGCCGGATTCTTGTCATTGAGGCCGGCGTCTTCGGTCTCCATGGTCCAGCTCTTCTGCGCCTTGAAGAGCAGCTTCCACATTCCCTTGTGCGTTGTGCCAAGGAAATGTTGTAGAGTCTGCGGCTCCTCCGAATTGAACTCCCGCATGGGGGAAGTCTGGCGCTGGCAGGCGAGGATGTGGCGGAAGAGCATAATTTGCACTGTGTTGGTTAGACCAATGTTTTTGCTCAGCACGTTGGTGATACGCATTTGTAGCGTCTTCACCTGTGTCTGAGACCCCCAGTCAAGGCCCTTCGCGGTCCAGCAGACGAGCCTCATGGGGGGCCCAAATCTGAATTCCAGGATCGCCGCCCACTTATTGCGGCACGGCTCAGTGATATAAAACCAGTCTCATTGCCAGATCTTGACGGTCTCCATGAAGGCCCCCATGGGCCAAGTGGCGTTGGGCAGCTTGCTGATCATAGCTCCACCGCAGTCCGCGTGCTGCCCGTCGACTACCTTCGGCTTCACATTGAAGACCTTCAGCCACAGGCCGAAGTGTGGGTGGATGTGGAGAAGAACCTGACATATGACGATAAACACCGAGATGTGGAGGAAGGAGTTCGGGGCTATATCATGGAAATCTAGCCCGTAGTAGAACATAAGGCCGCAGACGAATGGGTGGAGTGGAAAACCTAACCCTCTAAGGAAATGGGGAAGGAAGATGACCCTTTCGCCGGGCTCCGGAGTGGGAATGATCTGACCCTTGGGAGGGAGCCTATGCGCGATGGTGGCGGCGAGGTATCCCGCACTCCGAAGATCCTTTATCTCCTTCTCCGTGACGGAGGACACCTCCCACTTGCCTTTGGAACGGATCCGACCATGGTCGGAGGAGGAGGTGGTGGTGGTAAGAAAGACAGAAACTTTTTGGGCGCTGAGATCTTGGGAGATTGGAAGCAGAGGAGACTGGAAGGCATGGGGTAGAAAAGGGAAATCCATTACGCTCTTATAGGCGGTAAAAATGCCAACCGTCCCGCCACTTGCGCCTTGAAGCTCGCCTATTCCCAATGAAAGTGTGCATCGTAAATGGTTGGATTAACCAAATTTTGTTAAGGAGCAATCCCGTATTAAGTGGGCACGATCTCTATTTTGACAGGACGGGCCAATGGGCATGGCCTCGAAACACGGAATGCAGGATATAAAAATGGTTCAAAACATCGAAGTGTCAAGTCTGATGCTTCGCCCGAAAAAAGCTGTCTGTAAAAGACACTATTCTTATTTTTTATATATCCTGCCTTCGCGGCTAAGGGTTGTGTTAACTATGCAAAAACGGATACAATTCTCCTACGGGGGAAAACTGATGTGTATTATTCAATGAACCTGCCTCGCAATGCCGAAGATAATCCATGTGCCGAACATGTCGTCATTGAAGACTGGTTCAGGGGCTACTGTGGGAGTCCTGGACTAGGGGGTCCTCAGGCGTCCGATCTATTGGATATGGGCCAAACTGATGGGCCGTAAAGATACAAGAAATAAGATCACCTCTCATGTCCGGTAGGGACTCCCATATACGTGGATGGCAAGTTTAGGCGTCCGGATATTTTATTTCCTTTCTGTTAAACTGACTTTGTACAACCCTAAGCCCCTCCGGTGTCTATAAAAACCGGAGGGTTAGATCGAAGGCACGATCACAACATTACTAAGCTAGCCAAACTAGGGTTAGCCAATACTATCTCGTGGTAGATCAACTCTTGTAACCCCTATACCCATCGAATATAATCAAGCAGGAGTAGGGTTTTACCTCCATTAAGAGGGCCCGAACCTGGGAAACACTGTGTCCTTTTGATCATAATTACCACTGATCCTTAGACATATAGTTGTTGGGAAACTCGGTAATTTCAAAAAAAAAGTATATGATCACGCAAGATCTATCTATGTGATGCATAGCAACAAGAGGGGAGAGTGTGTCCACATACCATCATAGAACGAAAGCGGAAGCGTTATGACAACGCGGTTGATGTAGTTGTACGTCTTCACGATCCGACCGATCTTAGAACCGAACGTACGGCACCTCCGCGATAAGCACACATTCAGCTCGGGGACGTCCCTCGTACTCTTGATCTAGTTGAGTCCACGGGAGAGTTTTGTCAGCACGACGGCGTGGTGATAGTGATAACGAAGTTACCAGCGTAGGGCTTCGCCTAAGCACTATGATGATAGGACCGAGGTGTGTAACTATGGAGGGGGGCATCGCACACGGCTAAACAATGTCAACTTGTGTGGCCTAGGGTGCCCCCCTCCCCATGTATATAAAGGAGGTAGGGGGAGGCCGGCCGACCTCTCTAGGCGCGCCAAGGGGGGAGGAGTCCTCCTCCTAGTGGGAGTAGGACTCCCCCTTTCCTAGTCCCACTAGGAATAGAAGGAAGAGGGGGAAGGAGAACGGAAAGGGGGGCCGGCCCTCTCACCCAATTCGGATTGGGCTTGGGGGGCGCGCCCCCTCCTAGGTTGCCTTCTCTCCTCTCCCACTAAGGCCCATTAAGGCCCATATGCTCCCCGGGAGGGTCCCGGTAACCCCCGGTACTCCGGTAAATGCCCGAACTCATCTGGAACCATTCCCATGTCCAAACATAGGCTTCCAATGTATCGATATTTATGTGTCGACTATTTTGGGACTCCTCGTCATTTCCGTGATCACATCCGGGACTCTGAACTTCCTTCGGTAAATCAAAACACATAAACTCATAATACCAATCGTCATCGAACGTTAAGCGTGCGGACCCTACGGGTTCGAGAACTATGTAGACATGACTGAGACACTACTTCGGTCAATAACTAATAGCGGAACCTGGATGCTCATATTGGTTCCTACATATTCTACGAAGATCTTTATCGGTCAAACCGCATAATAACATACATTGTTCCCTTTGTCATCGGTATGTTACTTGCCCGAGATTCAATCGTCGGTATCTCAATACCTAGTTCAATCTCGTTACCGGCAAGTCTCTTTACTCGTTCCGTAATACTTCATCCCACAACTAACTCATTAGTCACAATACTTGCAAGGCTTATAGTGATGAGTATTACCAAGAGGGCCCAGTGATACCTCTCTGAAACACGGAGTGACAAATCCTAATCTTGATCTATGCCAACCCAACAAACACCTTTGGAGACACCTGTAGAGCACCTTTATAATCACCCTTTTACATTGTGATGTTTGGTAGCACACAAAGTGTTCCTACGGTATTCGGAAGTTGCATAATCTCATAGTCTGAGGAACTTGTATAAGTCATGAAGAAAGCAGTAGCAATGAAACTAACACGATCATAATGCTATGCTAATGGATGGGTCATGTCCATCACATCATTCTCCTAATGATGTAATCCCATTCATCAAATGACAACACATGTCTATGGTTAGGAAACTTAACCATCGTTGATTAAGAAGCTAGTCAAGTAGAGGCATACTAGGGACTATATGTTTTGTCTATGTATTCACACATGTACTAAGTTTCCGGTTAATACAATTTTAGCATGAATAATAAACATTTATCATGAATTAAGGAAATAAATAATAACTTTATTATTGCCTCTAGGGCATATTTCCTTCAGTCTTCCACTTGCACTAGAGTCAATAATCTAGATTACATAGTAATGATTCTAACACCCATGGAGCTTTGGTGCTGATCATGTTTTGCTTGTTAGAGAGGCTTAGTCAACGGGTCTGCAACATTTAGATCCGTGTATATCTTGCAAATCTCTATGTCCCCTTCCGACACTTGATGACGGATGGAATTGAAGCGTCTCTTGATGTGCTTGGTTCTCTTGTGAAATCTGGATTCCTTTGCCAAGGCAATTGCACCAGTATTGTCACAAAAGATTGTCATTGGACCCGATGCACTAGGTATGACACCTAGATCGGATATGAACTCCTTCATCCAATCTCCTTCATTCGTTGCTTCCGAGGCAGCAATGTACTCCGCTTCACACATAGATCCCGCCACGATGCTCTGCTTGGAACTGCACCAACTGACAGCTCCTCCATTCAATAAAAATACATATCCGGTTTGCAACTTAGAGTCAACCGGATCAATGTCAAAGCTTGCATCGACGTAACCATTTACGACGAGCTCTTTTTCACCTCCATAAATGAGAAACATATCCTTAGTCCTTTTCAGGTATTTCAGGATGTTCTTTACCGTTGTCTAGTGCTCCACTCCGGGATTACTTTGGTACCTCCCTGCTATGCTTATAGCAAGATATACATTAGGTCTAGTACACAACATTGCATACATGATAGAACCTATGACTGAAGCATAGGGGATGACTTTCATTTTCTCTAATCTTTTGCAGTGGTCAGGCTTTGAGTCTGACTCAACTTCACACCATGTAACAAAGGCAAGAACCCTTTCATTGACTGATCCATTTTGAACTTATTCAAAACTTTATCCAGGTATGTGCTTTGTGAAAGTCCAATTAAGTGTCTTGATCTATCTCTATAGATCTTGATGCCCAATATGTAAGCAGCTTCTCCAAGGTCTTTCATAGAAAAACTCTTATTTGGGTATCCCTTTATGCTATCCAAAAATTCTATATCATTTCCAATCAACAATATGTCATCTACATATAAGATCAGAAATGCTACAGAGCTCCCACTCACTTTCTTGTAAATACAGGCTTCTCCACAAGTCTGTATAAAACCATATTATTTGATCACACTATCAAAGCGTTTATTCCAACTCCGAGAGGCTTACACCAGTCCATAAATGGATCGCTGGAGCTTGCACACTTTGCTAGCACCCTTTGGATCGACAAAACCTTCTAGTTGCATCATATACAACTCTTCTTCCAGAAATCCATTCAGGAATGCAGTTTTGACATACATTTGCCAAATTTCATAATCATAAAATGCAGCAATTGCTAACATGATTCGGACAAACATAAGCATCGCTACGGGTGAGAAAGTCTCATCGTAGTCAACTCCTTGAACTTGTCGAAAACCTTTCGCAACAAGTCGAGCTATGTAAGCAGTAACATTACCGTCTGCGTCGGTCTTCTTCTTAAAGATCCATTTATTTTCTACGGCTTGCCGATCATCGGGCAAGTCCACCAAAGTCCACACTTTGTTCTCATACATGCATCCCATCTCAGATTTCATGGCCTCAAGCCATTTTGCGGAATCTGGGCTCATCATCACTTCCTCATAGTTCGTAGGTTCATCATGGTCTAGTAACATGACTTCCAGAACAGGATTACCATACCAGTCTGGTGCGGATCTTACTCTAGAAGACCTACGAGGTTTGGTAGTAACTTGATCTGAAGCTTCATGATCATCATCATTAGATTCCTCACTAATTGGTGTAGGAATCACAGGAACTGATTTCTGCGATGAACTACTTTCCAATAAGGGAGCAGGTACAGTTACCTCATCAAGTTCTACTTTCCTCCCACTCACTTCTTTCGCGAGAAACTCCTTCTCTAGAAAGGATCCATTCTTAGCAACAAAGATTTTGCCTTCGGATCTATGATAGAAGGTCTACCCAACAGTTTCCTTTGGGTATCCTATGAAGACGCACTTTTCCGATTTGGGTTCGAGCTTATCAGGTTGAAGCTTTTTCACATAAGCATCGCAGCCCCAAACTTTAAGCAACGACAACTTTGGTTTATTGCCAAAACACAGTTCATAAGGCGTCGTCTCAATGGATTTTGATGGTGCCCCATTTAAAGTGAATGCAGCCGTCTCTAAAGCATAACCCCAAAACAATAGCGGTAAATCAGTAAGAGACATCATAGATCGCACCATATCTAATAGAGTACGGTTACGATGTTCGGACACACCATTTCGTTCTGGTGTTCCAGGTGGCATTAATTGTGAAACTATCCCATGTTGTTTCAAATGAAGACCAAACTCGTCACTCAAATATTCTCCTCCATGATCAGATCATAGAAACTTTATTTTCTTGTTATGATGATTTTCCACTTCACTCTGAAATTCTTTGAACTTTTCAAACGATTCAAACTTATGCTTTGTTAAGTAGATATAAACATATCTGCTTAAATCATCTGTGAAGGTAAGAAAATAACGATACCCACCACGAGCATCAATACTCATTGGACCGCATACATCGGTATGTATTATTTTCAACAAGTCAGTAGCTCATTCCATTGTTCCAGAGAACGGAATTTTAATCATCTTGCCCATAAGGCACGGTTTGCAAGCACCAAGTAATTCATAATCAAGTGATTCCAAAAGTCCATTAGTTTTGAGTTTCTTCATGCGCTTTACACCGATATGACCCAAACGGCAGTACCACAAATAAGTTGCACTATCATTATTAAACTTCAATCTTTTTGCTTCAACACTATGAATATGTGTATTACTACTATCGAGATTCAGCAAAAATAGACCACTCATCAGGGGTGCATGACCATAAAAGATATTACTCATATAAATAGAAGAACCATTATTCTCTAATTTAAATGAATAACCGTCTCGCATTAAACAAGATCCAAATATAATGTTCATGCTCAACGCTGGCACCAAATAACAATTATTCTGGTCTAAAACTAATCCCGATGGTAGATGTAGAGGTAGTGTGCTGACCGCGATCACATCGACTTTGGAACATTTCCCACGCGCATCGTTACCTCGTCCTTAGCCAATCTTTGCTTAATCCGTAGCCCCTATTTCAAGTTGCAAATATGAGCAACAGAACCAGTATCAAATACCCAGGCGCTACTGCGAGCATTAGTTAAGTACACATCAATAACATGTATATCAAATATACCTTTCACTTTGCCATCCTTATTATCCGCCAAATACTTGGGGCAGTTTCGCTTCCAGTGACCAGTCCCTTTGCAGTAGAAGCACTCAGTTTCAGGCTTAGGTCCAGACTTGGGTTTCTTCTCTTGAGCAGCAACCTTTTGCCGTTCTTCTTGAAGTTCCCTTTCTTCCCTTTGCCCTTTTTCTTGAAACTAGTGGTCTTATTGACCATCAACACTTGATGCTCCTTTTTGATTTCTACCTCCGCGGCCTTTAGCATGGTGAAGAGCTCGGGAATAGTCTTGTTCATCCCTTGCATATTATAGTTCATCATGAAGCTTTTATAGCTTGGTTGCAGTGATTGAAGAACTCTGTCAATGACACTATCATCAGGAAGATTAACTCCCAATTGAGTCAAGTGGTTGTGGTACCCATACATTCTGAGTATGTCTTCACTGACAGAACTATTCTCCTCCATTTTACAACTGCAGAACTTATTGGAGACTTCATATCTCTCAATCCGGGCATTTGCTTGAAATATTAACCTCAACTCCTAGAACATCTCATATGCTCCATGACGTTCAAAATGTCGTTGAAGTCCCGGTTCTAAGCCACAAAGCATGGCACACTGAACTATTGAGTAGTCATCAACACGCGTCTGCCAGGCATTCACAATGTCTGCAGTTGCGGGCGCGGGTGGTACACCTAACGGTGCTTCCAGGATGTAATTCTTCTGTGCAGCAATGAGGATAATCCTCAAGTTATGGACCCAGTCCGTATAGTTGCTGTCATCATCTTTCAGCTTAGCTTTCTCTAGGAACGCATTAAAATTCAAAGGAACGGTAGCACAGGCCATTGATCTACAACAACATAGACATGCAAAATACTATCAGGTACCAAGTTCATGATAAATTAAAGTTCAATTAATCATAGTACTTAAGAACTCCCACTTAGATAGACATCCCTCTAATCATCTAAGTGATCATGAGATCCAAATCAACTAAACCATGTCCGATCATCACGTGAGATGGAGTACTTTTCAATGGTGAACATCACTATGTTGATCATATCTACTATATGATTCACATTTGACCTTTCGGTCTCAGTGTTCCCAGGCCATATCTGCATATGCTAGGCTCGTCAAGTTTAACCTGAGTATTATGCGTGTGCAAAACTGGCTTGCACTCGTTGTATGTGAACGTAGAGCTTATCACACCCGATCATCATGTGGTGTCTCAGCACGACGAACTGTAGAAAGGGTGCATACTCAGGGAGAACACTTGTACCTTAAAATTTAGTAAGGGATCATCTTATAATGCTACCGACGTTCTAAGCAAAATAAGATGCATAAAGGATAAACATCACATGCAATCAAAATATGTGACATGATATGGCCATCATCATCTTGTGCTCATGATCTCCATCACCGAAGGATCGTCATGATGGCACGACACCTTGTTTTTCATCGTAGCATCGTTGTCGTCTCGCCACCTATTGTTACTACGACTATCGCTGCCGCTTAGTGATAAAGTAAAACAATTACATGGCAATTGCATTGCATACAATAAAGCGACAACCATATGGCTCCTCGCAGTTGCCGATAACTTTGTTACAAAACATGACCATCTCATACAACAATTTATATCACATCATGCTTGACCATATCACATCACAGTAAGCCCTGCAAAAACAAGTTAGACGTCCTCTACTTTGATGTTGCAAGTTTTACATGGCAGCTACGGGCTTCTAGCAAGAACCGTTCTTACCTACACATCAAAACCACAACGATTTTTCATCAAGTGTGTTGTTTTAACCTTCAACGAGGACCGGGCGTAGCCACACTTGATTCCACTAAAGTTGGAGAAACAGACGCTCACCAGCCACCTATGTGCAAAGCATGTCGGTAGAACCAGTCTTGCGTAAGCATACGCGTAATGTTGGTCTGAGCCGCTTCATCCAACAATACCGCCGAATCAAGGTATGACATGCTGGTAAGAAGTATGACTATTATCGCCCACAACTCTTTGTGTTCTACTCGTGCATAAAACATCTACGCATAGACCTGGCTCGGATGCCACTATTGGGAAACACGGTAATTTCAAAAAAAAACTAAGATCACGCAAGATCTATCTATGTGATGCTTAGCAACGAGAGGGGAGAGTGTGTCCATGTACCCTCGTAGACCGAAAGCAGAAGTGTTATGACAACGCGGTTGATGTAGTCGTACGTCTTCACGATCCGACCGATATTAGCACCGAACATACGGCACCTCCGCGATCAGCACACATTCAGCTCGAGGACGTCCCTCGTACTCTTGATCTAGTTGAGGCCGAGGGAGAGTTTCATCACCACGACAGCGTGGTGATGGTGATGATGAAGTTACCTGCGCAGGGCTTCGCCTAAGCACTACGACGATATGACTGAGGTGTGTAACTGTGGAGGGGGGGCACCGCACACGGCTAAACAATGTCAACTTGTGTATCCTAGGGTGCCCCCTCCCCACATATATAAAGGAGGGAGAGGGAGGCCGGCGACCTCTCTAGGCACGCCAAGGGGGGAGGAGTCCTCCTCCTAGTGGGAGTAGGACTCCCCCTTTCCTAGTCCCACTAGGAATAGAAGGAAGAGGGGGAAGGAGAAAGGAAAGGGGGGCCGGCCCCCTCACCCAATTAGGATTGGGCTTGGGGGGCACGCCCCCTCCTAGGTTGCCTTCTCTCCTCTCCCACTAAGGCCCATTAAGGCCCATATGCTCCCCGGGAGGGTTCCGGTAACCCCCGGTACTCCGGTAAATGCCCGAACTCATCCGGAACCATTCCGATGTCCAAAGACAGGCTTCCAATATATCGATCTTTATGTCTCGACCATTTCGAGACTCCTTGTCATGTCCATGATCACATCCGGGACTCCGAACTACCTTCGGTAAATCAAAACACATAAACTCATAATACCAATCGTCATCGAACGTTAAGCGTGCGGACCCTATGGGTTCGAGAACTATGTAGACATGACCGAGACATGTCTCCGGTCAATAACCAATAGCGGAACCTGGATGCTCATATTGGTTCCTACATATTCTACGAAGATATTTATCGGTCAAACCACATAAGTTCCTACGAAGTCATATTGGTTCCTACATAATTCTTTGTGGGATAAGTTCATTTTTATCATTAGGAACTTGAGTAATACCTCCTTTCTTAGGGACACAATGAACAAGACTTACCCATCTACTATCAGCTATGGGATAAATTATACCTGCTTCCAGAAGCTTTAATATTTCATTTCTTACCACTTCCTTCATCTTAGGATTTTAACTGTCACTGATGATCAACAACTCGTTTAGCATCTTGATCCATATTAATTTTATGCTAACTAATGCCCTTAAGATCATCAAGAGTATATCCAATAGATACATGATGCTTCCTCAGAGTTTTCAATAATCTCTTATCTTCATGCTTTTGAAAGGTTAGCACTAACAATAACAAGATATGTCTTATTTTCATCGAGATAATCATAGTTCAAAGTATCAGGTAATTGTTTAAGCTCATACATAGGATCACTCTTCGGCGGTAGAGGATCTCCAAGAGTTTCAACAGGCAAGTTGTGTTCCAAAACAGGCATTTGTTCAAAGAAAATCTCATCTATTTCATTTCTTTCATCCATATGCATATCATTTTCATGGTCTAGCAAATATTGTTCTAAAGGATCAGTAGGAACATGGCAATAGAAGCAAGACCAATAGTCTCATCTTTACTAGGTGACTCTCTATCACGAGGTTTTCTATGAAATTTGGAGAAATTAAACTCATGAGACACATCACCAAAACTACACTAACAATTTCTTTCTCAAAGTCCATCTTAGCATTAACTGTGTTCAAGAAAGGTCTACCAAATATTATGGGACAAAATTCATCTTGTGGGGAGCCAAGAACAAGAAAATCCGTAGGGTATTTTATTTTCCCACACAAGAGTTCAACATCTCTAACAATTCCAAGTGGTGTAATAGTATCTCTATTCGTGAGTTTAATAGTAACACTACAAAAAAATAAACTTCCTTGATGATATGTGTTTGTCACAGTAGGTCACGTTTTTGGTCATGCATGTACATCCATGACGATTTTATGACAGAATCAAGATAGCCATACCTGTGTTGTCGTAGAAGTGTTCCTTGACATTACCAAAATTATCATCACGGAAGTGTCCACTTCCATGATGATAAATCGCGCGTCACAGAAGTGCTTTCGTCAAGGGTGACCGACATGTGGCATACATCGTAATGGAACATCGTTAAGCTATCGGGTCCGGTTTTGGATCCGATAACCCGTTAATAGCCCCGACCAATGGGGATTTTCCACGTGTAAAATCATCATTGGCTGGAGGAAACACGTGTCGGCTCACCGTTGGGACAGATGTCATCCACTCATTGGACCCAAGGCGCCTATGATAGGTCGACACGTGGCACGGCCCAACAGAGGCCCATTCCTGTGAAAAGGCTGGCCCGTTTGACTTGGTCAAAAGGTGGCGGGCCAGCCCACGGAAAGCCTGTTAACGGCATGTTCACTTATAGCCCATTTACAGCCTGCTAACCCAGGGCATGTTACGACCTCTCTAAATTAGGCCCAGTAGCTTCATCTGGGCCGTCCAATATGATTCTAGCCCGTTTTAACTTCTGGCCCATGTATGGCCCATGACATCTTTCGGCCCATATGAGGCCCTTTGTAACTCTTGGCCAATTAACGGCCCGTGGTGAAACTGGCCCGTAATGAACAGTGTATCACTTTATACCCATTAGTGGCCCATTATCCATTGGGCCATTTCCAGCCCAAGTTATCTTTCGGCCTTCTCAGGGCCCATTATTCTTGGGCTCATTTCCAGCATTCAGTTACTTATGGCCCGTTACTATCATTTTCTGCTTGTGGGCCAAATTCAGCCCGTCGTTACAGTCGGCCCGTTTGTGGCCCGTTAATACGTTGGGCCGTTTTCATGTTAAAAACCCGTTGGGGTGTTTTCATAGAGTTATCAAATACGGCCTATTAACGGCCCGCTATGGTCCATGAATAGTACGGCCCATGATTGGCGAAATGATGATACGCCACATAGAAGGCCCATGGATCCTACGGCCCGTAGAAGGCCCACGGATCGCACGGCCGGTAGAAGGCCCATGGATCGTACGGCCGGTAAAAGGCCCATGGAACCTACGGCCCGTATAAAAGGCCAATGGACCCTACGGCCCGTAGAAGGCCCATGGATCATACGGCCCGCAGGAGGCCCATGGTTACAACAGTCCGTTTGTTTCCATGATTATTTTGGCCTAGTTACCAAAAATACGCTATTGTGGCCACTAGAAAAACACAGAAAAAGAACTGCAGTGACTACAAGCAAACAACTAAACAAGACAATAAGGAAATAAATAAGCAAGCAATTAACGCTAGCCTATTACCGCTATTACACATATTACATCCACTAGGCATCAAAGTTTGCCACCAGTGCAAATATAGGGAACAAAGCAGCATATTACATACACTGGCCGTCAAAATTGGCCACCAGTGCAAATAAATGCGGCAGCAACACAAGAGCATAACTGAAACAACTTCAGAAGAGCTCAAGAAACGTTATCCTGGGTATCCACCATGATGTCAATAAGCTTAGCAAGCTTATTAGCTTTGTCCTGTTTGGCGCCAAAATCCTCCAACGCTTGCTGTTGCACCAGAAAGTATGCATCTGAATGCTCCAGGGACTTCCGCAGTCCTTCCGCTTCTTGTCGTAGCACAGCTGATTGATGTCTTTCAGCTTGTAGTTGAGACTCAGGAAATCGAACTGATTCAGACATTGAGTTTGAATAGCTTGTGCAAGCGGTAGTGACTAGTAACTCGAACACTAAACCAAGGCAGGACTTTGGGGTTGCCTCACTGTCCCCAAGATAGTCTTCTTTAGTTGTTTTATCAACTTTGTTGGAGACCAGCAAGGATGTGTCACTATCCTGAACCTTATCTGCATTACTTCCTTTACCATTGCTTAATAAGGCACTCTTCCCCAATATTCTGCCAGCATTCTGAAAGAAGAAATAAGCAGACACATGACAGGTTTAGCATGTACTAGTATATGAAACTCATTTCGGTGAACCAGTTCATTAGTAAGATGGATAGGATTAAACTACCAAGTATTCTATTGCCAAGTACTAGTACATAATAAAAGCATCAAACAAACATATATCTATGTCCTATGGTCACTGCATTGTCTTGCCAAATCAAAATAGAGACACGGTTCAAATCATATCAGTTCAAGAGAAAGCAGCAGTGAAAGAATACAAAGTGTGGGAAACTACACGGCACAACAAGATTTCAGATGGGTACCATGGGTCTACATGTACAACAACACTATTGGCTCTGTTGTGATGCTAGTAATGTGCATGATATGAGAAGTCAATTGTATACACAATTGAAATTGAAATCAACAGAGCTATTGGTAAGAGCAAACCTGTTAAAGAAACATGCGTGAACATACCTGTTGTGCCATTGGAGTTTTGATTGGATCCTTCAATTTAAAAATAAGTTTGTACGAGTAAATACAGTGATACAAGAGCAAAGCAATGCGCCTAGGCTCTAGGCGTTGGCAAAACGCATTGCGCATAACTACGCTTAATCTGTGCATAACTGTGCATAAGCATGCGCTTTGGTCAGTAAAGCGTAAGGAGGTGGCAAAGCGCACAATTAACGCCTAGCGCTTTTTTGAACTATGATAGCAATGGAATCTTAAATTAGAATAGTTGTTCTTCAGGTTTAGGCACTTGTTCTACATGAACAGAGTACAGTAAGATGCAAGAATATAGTACTTAAAAATAGAAAATGAGCTCATAGACCATACCACATTCTTGGTTCGGGACCAGTACAGAACAAGGCGTTCCCAGTCATCGTCCAGTAAATGTGTCTCGGGAGAACGTAAGGGAATTTGATGAGTTTCTTTGCCGGTGAAGTACATTTTCTTCAGGTAATTCCGATACTGCTACCAAGCATTCGTGAAGACAGAAGAGGTATTAGCACAGGTTACCTCATCCTCAGTTTCCAAACCAGTCCTTCTCTATAGAGAAAAATGGGAAATGTTGTTATATTATAACCATCGTGGAGGTAGGATGTATGGGACAAAGCAAAGTAATTGCCATGAATAACATTACTTACACATAACTCCTGGACAAACACCTGCAACTGGCATTTTCCTTCATCTTCAGTATAATATTTCCAAGATGGGAAGATACGCACATATGATTTAACAACATCAAATACGATAGATGCTAAACTACGACTAGCTGGTTGTGCTTCCTCCACAGGAATAGGCGTACTAACTGGTGGAGTTGGGGTTCACCATGGTAGTACTGGCCCTTTGGGCACTGGAGCTGCCTTACTAACTGCTCTTGTTTGGGAGCTCTATGGTGGAGATGGTGATGTGTCAACAAGAACTGGGTTACTATCTTCTGGGGTTGGGGTTAGATTGGGTGAAGCTGGTTCTCTATCCATCACAGTAGGGGTACAATCTGCGAGAGTTTGGGTTATGTGTGGTAGGGCTGGTTCTCGTGCATGTACAACCGGGGTGCTATCTCCACCGAGAGGTAGCATTGTTTTATTTGAAGACCATGTTTTTAGTCTGCTAGATACTGGCATCACCCGCTCCAATTAAAATGGCTGATAAATAGGAAACATAGTTGAATATATAGACATTGTATGAGAGACACATGCAATGGATAGTATGGAAAAAAGAGGGCATGAAATAGTTGACATTTATATTGTTTAACTAAAATGGATAGCATGACATAATTTCACATATATGATGTCTATCTAAACTGGATAGCATAGCATTACATAATTCAAAGATATGATGAATAACTAAACATGATCGCATGACATAATTCACCTACATGTTATCTAAGTAATCAGGATCGCATCATTTAATTCACATATGTGATTTATATGCTAAACAGAGGGCATTTGATATGATGTCTGAACTAAGAACATGGTGTTGAATATTGTGTATATGATGTCTAAACTATGCAATGCAAGACACCATATGTGTCAGCGTTCTGGGAACGGGGGTCCCCAGACTTGCATGCCTGCGGCCTGCAGCGTGGCTCAAGTAGCGGCCCAGTACGGCCCGTCTTCATCAACAAACACTCAAGACCCACGCGAGGGGCCAAGCCTCGCGGGGCGGACGACACAAGGCTTCCTCAGGGGCGGCCTCACCAGGCAGGCTCGCGAGGAGGCGGAGACATCAAGACAAGGAGCACCTCGTGAGGTGCTCATGGCGCAAGCCATGACGATCGGGACCAGGTGGGCGCTAGCCGGCGCAGTGTCCTCGCTTCCTCTTTGGTGCAAAGGGGGCAAGCGTAGGCGCAGAGTACCGAGGCATCAAGCAAAGGTTTCCATATCAGTGCAACAAGACCAAGACCAGCCGAGCGGCAGGATGGAGGTCACCATGGAGCCCAAGAGGGTGTCATCACCAGTGCCTTTGGCAGTCGAAGACCACCTTTAGTCAGGATAGCTTGTACTAGCTGTCCCCCTTCAAAATGGCCGTTGTTGGCTCCCTTCCCGCTCAATATTTGGGATGAGGACCAATACCTCTATATATAGGGCTAGCCACCATAGTAGAGGGAGAGAGCTCACCTGATCTGCAGATGGATCAAATCCTTCCCAAGTAGAACACCGCACCAGCTCAAGAACACCCCTCGCAAGGCTATTCTTCCTCTGTATTGTTCATCATCAGCCCAGAGGCAATCCACACACCACACATGGAGTAGGGTTTACACCACAACGGTGGCCCGAACCAGTATAAATCTTGTGTCCCCTATGTTTTTCATCGTACTAGCCTAGATCCGCGACCAGGTTTTGGGGCGTGGATCGGTAGGGAGTAGATCTTCATGCGCACCCCAGAGTTCGAACCTTAAGGGTTTTGCCGGAACCCGATATCCAACATTTGGCGCGCCAGGTAGGGATGCGCCGAAATCCCCTTTCCGCCGATCTGTGTTCCACTGCTTCGACACACCCATGTTCGGCGACCCGACGGCCAACGCCGACTGCTGGGCGGTATGGACTACTCATGCCATGCCGCCTGCCCTCACTCCACGGCAGGTACGATTAGCGGCAAGGGCCTCAAACCACGCCGCCGCCACAGCGCCGCACACCAGGTGGGAACAAGCGAACATGAGGGCCGCGCTCACGGTGGCTCAGGAGCTGCTATGGTGCAGGCTGCAGGAGAGCGGCCATGACGTGCTGCTGGAGCGCGTCGCTGAGCTCCTGGATGCCGCAACTGAAGGGGCGCCACCTTTCTGCGTCCAGCTTCCACCCAGGCTCCGGGAGGAAGAGACACCAGAAGCTGAGCCTTTTCAGGAGCCTCAAGGAAGCCTCACCAACCGCGCTGGCGGCAGCAGCTATCGGGTACCACTAATTCCTCAGGGGAAAGCTTACGCTAACCATGGGTCGCAGGAAGTTCAGGTTACTATAATGGAAGGCTGCCCCAGCTCAGCAGCCTCCCTTCCACCAGGAGGGGTGCACTGGGGGCTACAAGAGAGGGGCCGGGAGCCAGGCCTCTCCCCGCGGCACGCGGAGCAATGTTCTTCCCGGAGGTAGGCCGTCTGTCGGGGAGGTGCTGCAAACCCTGCCCCGGTAGAGGATCCGTGGTCGTCGGGGGAACCGCTAGCGTCCCCTTTACCCCATTGGCATCGTCCTTGGTTTCCGGTCGCTGTCAATGTGGTCGAGGGTGGCGCAAGGTGGAGCCCTCATCTGGCGATATGAAGCAAGGCTAGTGCCTGTGAAGCTCACCGCCCATGACACTCTCACGTAATAATGAGTGGGGTTGTACACGCCTCGGAGTCTCTGGAGAGCCGCCCTCGGGCCTCGGGGGCTCCCTCCCACGCACAGTGGTAGCACTTAGCTCCGCGCTGGTGAGAAGACGTCGAAGACTAGACTAGGTGCCAGACGCGGCCTATTGTTTTTCGCCTCCTTTTCTGTGGTCGAGCTTCCTTGCTTCGGATTTAAGTTGAAATTGAATTTTCATTTGCGTATGTGCGGGGTGGGGTGTCTTGTCTCATTTGTGCATTCTCTTGCATTCTGGTTTTTGCCCTAGTCCAGCGTTTGCACCAGCTCCCTCCCCCTCGCGAGCCTCTCGCGGGCTGGGCTGGGCTCAGCCCGTGTGTGCATGCCGTCTCACGGCCAGCACTCGCTCTCGCGAGGCTCTCACTAAATGGTTAACGGATCCCTTGAAGGACCGTCGGAGGATCACAGCCTCGCAGGCCTACTCAAGGTTCGCCCGCGCTAAAGGTAAACTATAGTAGCTAACCCATCGCAGGGCCTATAACTTCTTGCAGGCGCATATTCAGCATCGCCCCTAAAACATATGAACAAACAATCTCTCCTTTTACATGAGGGGCTTCCCCTCCCAAAATGCTCTTACAACCTTCAGGGCCACGCCCGAGCTTTTTGTGTGCAGGATAAACAGTGGAGGGATACAGGATCAATCAGACATATCACTCACCACATCCTCTTGGTCGCCTTCGGAGGCATCACTGGCACCGTTGTCACTGTCACTGGCATCGCCGTCGCCGTCATCAACGCCTTCTTCGCCGCCATTCACCACATCACCTTCATCCGCAGCAACTAACACCCCGTCATCATCAGAAGGGAAGGCCCTGATGAGTGCATCCATGTTGTCCTCCACCCACCACGCCAGGTCGCCCCGAATGGCCACGGGCACTGGAGCGATGACGGCATCGAAGTCGAAGTGGGTATCTCCATCCTAAAGATGGCTGAAGACATGGGAGAATACACGCCCGAGCAGGATGGGGCTCCTCTCCACGACAAGCTGTAGAGCTCTCTCAGAGCGATTCTCCAGATGTGTCACCACGTCCGTGAAGAACTGGAGATAACCGGCATAGTTGGTCACATGGGGTTGCAGAGCGTTCGCATCACAGATATTGCCCAGGGCCACGTTGGCCATGTCTCTGAGCGCTTGGAGCATGGGGCCATGCATATGCTCCAGCGTCTGCCGCTGGAGAATCTCTTCTCTGTTCTGCTGCGCAACGGACTCAGCATCGTCAACCCGTCATTGAAGAAGAAGCAGCTCGGCGCGGGAGGAAGCCAACTCAGTCTGCGTCGAGACCAGGGCAGCTGCAGTGGCCTCCATGCGCTGTGTTGCTTCAGTCAGCTTGGACCTGAGGGCGGCAGTCCTGCCCACCATCTCAGCTTCAATCAGCTCCAGCCTCTCGTCATACTCGCGCACCTGGCCCACACGAACTTCCGCCACATGGCGGTCGACCTCTTCTTGGATCCAAGCCTCCCGCGCGCCGACATCATCCTCCACCAGGGTAACCTAGCGCTCCCTCATCTCCAATCGCTCGAGGTCGAGATTCCGCTTGGCGGCCTCCAGCGTCAGCGCTTCCTCACGCCTCTGGAGCTCCTCCTCCTTGACGGGAGTCCCCTTCAGCGATGCAAGGGCGGCCTGGCGTAGCTCCACTTGCTGCTCCAGGGAAGTGCTCCAGGCTTGGAGCTCCCACGCGCGCTTCTCCGCGATCTCGCGCCGTCGGTCTGCCTCCCGAGCCTCCTCATTAGCTCGGGAGCATGACTTTCACGAGGCTTCGAGGGATGCTTCGGCCATCACATTATCAAGCTCGCGCTAATGATGCGCGAGGCTGACTGCCACCTGCAGCTTGCGCCACTCCTCAACCAGCCGCAGGCCTTCAGCTTCAAGACATGCATCCACATCCGCAAGCTCTCCACCGAGCTGGCCCATCGCGTCCATCACCTTCCGGAGGCACTCTTGGCGAACGGCATTGCGCTCTCGCGCCCGCCTGAGCACGTCGTCGACGCCTTCCTCCGCAGCTGGCGTTGGCGGAGGGCCCTGAAGTGGTTCGCCCCCTCTTGGCAAGGGGCTGGGGGCTGGCACCCCCACAATTGCCAGACGGGGACCGCAAGGGACCCAGGCCAGCGTGGATCCATCCCCGGAAGAAGAGCCAAGGGACGACTTCAACCATTCACCGTACAGGATCAGAGGAGGAGCCCGGGGCAGGCTGGTCGTGTCCAGGGCAAGGTCGCGAAGGAAAGGTGGCAAGGGCACAGGCTCGAGGCACCATGCGGGCTGGCTTGTTTCTCCAATCGAACTCGCGGCAGGGGCAGCACGCAGGCTCTGGACGCTCAAGGCCAGCGATGGAGGCAAGGCCGGAGGAAGTTGCTTCTTGGCAGGCTCCGCAGGCTTGGCAGGGGGGATCCTGAAGAGCCACAGTCAGGAAAGGGACCAGTGATTAAGGAATTACAGGAATGAGGTACTTACTCGTCTATGGCGAAGTACTTCCTATGCTTCAACAGTCGGCAGGTGCGCTCGCTGCCACCCGAAGAATCTTTCCTCTTGCGGAGGGTGTCGAAATCTATGCGGAACCGACCCAAGCGCTCAGCATGCAGGCCGGCGTGGGGCATGGATGAAGAAGCACTCGGGCAGCCAACCTCAGAGACGCCAAGCTCGGAGGAGCGATCGGGCGTCGTTCCCTGATGGCCTGCCGAGGCCTCAGGGGCCCTAGCCTCGGGAGTTGCAAGTCTCATCTCCACACCAACAACCGCCTCAGGGCGGGCTTCATCAGCTCCAAGCGATGCTTGCCTTCCCGCACCAGCTCCTGGGGCAAGATCGATGTTGGCGACTGGGAGGGGAGCCACGGTAACCCCCATTCATCGAAGAGAGGCATCTGCCTCACGAACTCAGCTCCGTTCGAGCAGAGATACAGGAGGCTGCCCCCATGCCGGATAGCGCCCGGTGAGGGGTCGCCTATCAAGACCTCCAGCACCTCCTTCAACATTTCAGGCACCACCTATGTATTCTAGAGCCTCATGCGGTCCTGATGCCTGGTCAGGGCCCACATCGGCCAGGAGTGGCGCTGGAGAGGAGCAACATGACACTGAAGGAACTCCTTCACCACCTGGGGCGCAGTCATGCCGAGATCCCTCAACCTCTATAGTCGGCGCCAAACTAAGGAAAGTTGGGGGCTCACGAGCCTCTCGTGGCCCTAGCCCGGATTGGGGATGGCAGGCAATGTCGGATGCGAGAGCAGGGGGCTAGGCACCCCGACATCCTCATATAGCCACCGCGTCCGGAACCCGCTCATGGAAGGTGAAAGGCTAAAATCAATCCCCGAGGCAGCCGTCTCTGCCACGGCCTGGAGGATCATGCATGCCAAGCACTGCAAGGGGTCGGTTAGGCGCAAGGAGAAGAAGTGGCGCAAGAGGGCCACGGAAGGAGCAATGCCCACCATGGCTTCACAGACAAAGGCGAAGACAGCAAGAAGGGTAACGGACCAAGGATCAAGATGCATCATGTGGATCTAGTAATGGGAAAGCACCGCATTAAAGAAGGCGGAGAAAGGAGGAACCAGGCCAGCACACATGGCGTCGATGGAGAATCTAACCTCCGTGACAATCCTGTCGACGGAGGCGTGGGATGCAGGCTAGACTATCGTCCTCCCGCACTCATTGAAGCTGGAGGCAAGTGCGGGGCGGACCTTCTCCAAGGCCTCCAGATTGAGCACCAGCGACCGGCCGACGGCGGGCTCGATTGCTGGAGGCGAACTGGATGAGGACACGGCTTTTCTTTGTTAGTTGGCGCCATGGCGATGGAGGAGGCAGAGCTCAAGTCATATTGGAAGCAGAAAGAGAGGCTCGAGGAAGAGAGGGGAACAGGAAGCGCGCGGGCGGCAAAGGGGAAATTACTGTGTAAAGCTTTGTGGCCGTCTAGCCAAGCGGATATTGGGGGAGCGTGGGGAAGCGGAGACACCCACGTCCCATCAGTCGCCACGCGTTGCCCAAGGCCGCAGGCTGTTGGGGCCCGCGGCGCTCCGCACTTGCCCTTTGGCTTCGCAGCTAAGCCAAGTCCGAGCACACCTTGGGCCCGGGGGCTACTGTCGGCGTTCTGGGAATGGGGGTCCCTAGACTTGCCTGCCTGTGGCCTGCGGCGTGGCTCAAGCAGCGACCCAGTATGGCCCGTCTTCATCAACAAACACTCAAGACCCACGCGAGGGTCCAAGCCTCGTGGGGCGGACGACACAAGGCTTCCTCACGGGCGGCCTCACCAGGCAGGCTCACAAGGAGGCAGAGAGATCAAGGCAAGTAGCACCTCACGAGGTGCTCATGACGCAAGCCATGACGATCGGGACAAAGCAAAATTTGATGTATTATAACCATCATGGAGGTAGGATGTATGGGACAAAGCAAAGTAATTGCCATGAATAACATTACTTACACATAACTCCTAGACAAACACCTGCAACTAACATTTTCCTTCATCTTCAGTATAATATTTCCAAGATGGGAAGATACGCACATACGATTTAACAACATCAAATGTGATAGATGCTAAACTACAACTAGCTGGTTGTGCTTCCTCCATAGGAATAGGCATACTAACTGGTGGAGTTGGGGTTCGCCGTGGTAGTACTGGCCCTTTGGGCACTGGAGCTGCCTTACTAACTGCTCTTGTTTGGGAGCTCTGTGGTGGAGATGGTGATGTGTCAATAAGAACAGGGTTACTATCTGCTGGGGTTGGGGTTAGTTTGGGTGAAGCTGGTTCTCTGTCCATCACAGTAGGGGTACAATCTGCGAGAGTTTGGGTTATGTGTGGTAGGGCTGGTTCTCGTGCATGTACAACCGGGGTGCTATCTCCACCAAGAGGTAGCACTGTTTTATTTGAAGACTGTGTTTTTAGTATACTAGATACTGGCATCACCCTCTCCAATTCAAATGGCTGATAAACAGGAAACATAGTTGAATATATAGACATTGTATGAGAGACAGATGCAAAGCATGAAATAGTTGACATGTATATTGTTTAACTAAAATGGATAGCATGACATAATTTCACATATATGATGTCTATCTAAACTGGATAGCATAGCATAACATATTTCAAAGATATGATGAATAACTAAACAGGATCACATGACATAATTCACCTACATGTTCTCAAAGCAATCAGGATTGCATCATTTAATTCACATATGTGAGTTATATGCTAAACAGAGGGCATTCGATATGATGTCTGAACTAAGAACATGGTGTTGAATATTGTGTATATGATGTCTAAACTATGCAATGCAAGACACCATATGTGTCGGCGTTCTGGGAACGGGGGTCCCCAGACTTGCCTACCTACGGCCTGCGGTGTGGCTCAAGCAGCGGCCCAGTACGGCCCGTCTTCATCAACAAACACTCAAGACCCACGCGAGGGGCCAAGCCTCGCAGGGCAGATGACACAAGGCTTCCTCAGGGGTGGCCTCACCAGGCAGGCTCGCGAGGAGGCGGAGAGATCAAGGCAAGGAGCACCTCGCGAGGTGCTCATGATGCAAGCCATGACGATCGGAACCAGGCGGGCGCCAGGAGGCGCAGTGTACTCGCTTCCTCTTTGGTGCAAAGGGGGCAAGCGTAGGCGCAGAGTACCGAGGCATCAAGCAAAGGTTTCCATATCAATGCAACAAGACCAAGACCAGCAAAGCGGCAGGATGGAGGTCACCATGGAGCCCAAGATGGCGTCATCACCAGTGCCTTTGGCAGTCGAAGACCACCTTTAGTCAGGATAGCTTTTACTAGTTGTCCCCCTTCAAAATGGGCGTTGTTGGCTCCCTTCCCGCTCAATATTTGGTATGAGGACCAAGGCCTCTGTATATAGGGCTAGCCACCATAGTAGAGGGAGAGAGCTCGTCTGATCTGCATATGGATCAAATCAATCCCAAGTAGAACACCGCACCAGCTCAAGAACACCCCTTGCGAGGCTGTTCTTCCTCTGTATTGTTCATCATCAGCCCAAGAGGCAATCCACCACACCACACACTGGAGTAGGGTATTACACCACAACGGTGGCCCGAACTAGTATAAATCTTGTGTCCCCTGTCTTGTTCATCGTACTAGCCTAGATCCACGGCGAGGTTTTGGGGCCTGGATCGGTAGGGAGTAGATCTTCGTGCGCACCCCAGAGTTCGAACCTTAAGGGTTTTGCCGGAACCTGATATCCGACAATATGCATGATATGAGAAGTATAAGTGTGCCAAGTTAGAGCATACACCTCGGTGGTGGAATAGGACTGGCCATCTGTCTCTGGATCCATCTCTGAGGAGCTATCAGGACCCAACAAGAGATCTGCTTCGACAGGTAGCATTGTCTGCTCTGAAGGCCTTGTTTTCACTCCAGATTTTTCCATCTCCCACCCAAATGGCTGATTCACAGGAAGAGTAGTTTAATGTACAAATATTGTGGACAAATGGAAACGTACTTCCTCCATTTTTATAAATAAGGCCACAAACCCATATTACAAGTACCAAGGTAGAAATTAATGCTTACTTAAGCCAATGTTGCAAGCTTGTCTTTTCTCCTCACTCGACGTGTTAATTAATGTGTATTTTTCTCTTCAACACACAACAAGACAACCCTCTCACTCCTCATTGGTTGATTAATGTGGTACATGAAAACGAAGCTTCTCACTCCCACATGCATGCAAGGGGTATTAATGTCCTTGGTTGCTAATACGAGGCAAACCTCATCAATTTTACCTCGATTGATGTTAGTGTCCTTGCATAGTTGCAAATTGTAATTTTGATAGTGGCCTTATATACAAAAATGGAGGGAGTAATGAAGAAAAGGATGGGCAAGATATCATTCAAATATATGATGCCTAGTTAAACAGGATGGCATTGCACATTTCACATATATTATGGCTGGCTAAAAGACATGAGACAACATAATTCCCATATATTATATAGAAACTAAACAGGTGGCATTACAGAACATGTCTAAACTAAGCAGATGACATATATGATGTCAAAAGTAGGCACTGCAAGGCAACATATGCATGATATGACTAACATCATCATGGCAAGGTAGAGCAAACACCTTGGGGGTAAATAGGAGTGGTCAGCGGCGTTTGAATCTGCCTCAGAAAAGATATCTTCCTCTGGATTATAATCTAGAGAGGGGTGGGAAGGGTTTGCCATTGAACCCACCATGGAGCGATGTCTGCATGACATTGTATTGCCGCGCAAAACTCTTCTCTTTTTCTCTACATGTTCAGTATGACTGTGTACAATATCTGACATGCATACGAAAAAAATATGGTGAGATTATGTAAGGAGAGCATGCAGAAATTTAGAGTGATGGTAACAACCAGTGGATGGATCCAAAAAAATGATAGCGGGCTGATGATTGCTTTAATTTAATAAAAAGACAGATGATTATTGCTTTACTATTTTTCCCACCCAAGATGAACAACATAGGCATACCCTAGGTGAACCAGATATTAGACAGAGATACTATTCATTGCTTCCTCGATATGTGCCCCACAACTAATTTAGAACTCAAGTTTGAACATTAATTTGGACCTGACTTGGAGTCCAATAGACGATGTGAAATAGATGTACAATTTACATCACCAAAAACCACCTGACTACAACAGATGAGCTAAAAACTGTTGACTCTAAACTTAACTGTCGAAACAGAAATTTACTGTGGAATCTGAATGTTACTGTCGAAACTGAACGCTATGGTAGCAGAGAGGCACTTGACATGTACTTTAGGGAGGGCCTATAGTTCATCTTCAACCTGCACCCCCTGAGCCGCCAGCCACCACCGGCCGAACCATTAGCCCCGCCGCCCCGAAACAACTCCCCACCGCCGGTTCATTGCCGCCCCGGCCAGCCCTCTAGGCCCCCCTCCCCCACCCTGAACCCTAAGATAGATAGTGGGGTACCTCCCCGGCGAGCCCCCGTCCCCGCTGCGGGTGGTTCCTCCTTAACTCCAACGAGCCCCCCCCCCCCAACCCCTCAAAATCGACTGACCCAAAAGTCGATTCAGTCAACTGAAGTGTAGCTAAATCGGAGCAGAGCAGTTGCACAAGCGAGGGGGAGAGCAGCAGCAGCAGTGCGAGCGAGCGAGGGAGAGCCAGAGCAGCAGCAGCTAGGCAAGCGAGCAATCGAGCGAGAGCTGGAAGAGCGGCAGCACCGGTGCGAGCGACCGAGCGAGAGCCGGAGCAGCAGCAGCAACAGATATAGCTGGTATGGTCGCCGCCGAAGGGGCATCGCACTAGGGGAGAGCCGCCATGGAGATGTCGCCCACGGCGCCGGCTTCAAGGTAGCCGCTCCATGGGGATGCGGGATGGAGCACCGTCGGCGCTGGGAGGTCGACTTAAGGAGAAGGTGCGATGCGATGAGTGTACAACCTCTTTGGTGGCGCCGAGTAGGCCTCGGCTTCGTCCAGGAGTCGGTGAGGATGTTCAGTTCCAATGGCGCAGGTTAAGGCGGCGCTGTGGGGATGGAGCAGCCGCGATAGACGAGACGATCGTCGGAGCAGCTCCTTGGAGGTGGAGGACGGGGCGGCTGAACCGGAGGGACGACAAGATAGTCGACGGATCCTCATCCGGGGAGGTGAATGAGGGACGTCGAGCTATTGAGGTGGACGATGTCGTCGGGGAAGAAGCTCCGACTGGGCAGCGGTGAGGTGGCGGACGGAGGAGGGTGGGGTTTCGCGGCTGGAGCGGAGAGGTTATGGCGTCCTGGGATTTCAAATGGCGAAAAGGGGGCGATGGGAGGGGGTGAACCATGACTTAGGGACGCGCTTGTCCAAAATGCAGGGTGTGTTACAAAACTACCCCCCACCGATTTGAACTAGCGGCCCTTTCGGCTCATGGTTAGAAGGGGGATTTCGCGTGTCGGGATTTGGCAGCTGGAGGGAGTTTTTGCGTGCGTTGTAATTTCGGGATAGCAAGGCGCGGGCTGTGAAGGCGCCAATTTTGGGAGCACGATATCTGAATTTTCGGGATATAATAAGGCGCGGGTTGAATTTTAGGGACAATCCTAATGTGTAGTAATATTGTACTTGTACGTACCAAATCAATTCGCACTTCCCTCAACCAAAAAGAAAACAAAAATAATTAAACTATTCACACCACACAAAGAGAGAGTCTTGCCCCGTTTTACTTTACAAATGCTATTCAAAGCTACTCCCTCCTTCCATCTATATAGGGTCTAATGCGTTTTTTGATGCTAACTCTGACCAAATATTAGAGCAATAATATATGGCATGTAACTAACACAAAGCACACTGTTAAATTCGTGTGTGAAAGGTTCTTTCAATGATATAATTTTCACATTATGCATGTCATGTACTATTAATCTTGTCAATAGTCAAAGGCGGTCTTTAAAAACTCATTACGTCCTATATAGATGGAAGGAGGGAGTATGAATCCATGTTATGTCCAATTAAATTTTTTCGCTTGCTGTATAATGCATGTAACCTACTCATACCAACATTTTAGTGCATCCCAAATGTCTATACTACCGCTGCAATTCGAACTAATTTGAATTCGTTTCTCTATTTCAATAAGAATCTACAATCATGATTGTTGCCAACTTCAACCATCATTCGTGTATTACCTTAATAACACACCACATGATTACTATAGAGATAGATATGAACTATGTGTACTACATGAACTCGAATTCTATTTTTTGAATACACTTGATGTTGATTCCAAATAATAGTACATTTGATGTACTAACTATATATTCATAATCTAAACCATGTTCCATACGTACACCGTGTTTATCACACAAAGTATAGTGCCCCGCCCCCTACATTATGACAAGTATTTAGACCTGAGCTGCAAAAGCCACACATTAGCCCAAATTATAATCAATGTTCTATGTATTATACGTAGTACTAGCAAGATGCCCATGCGTTCCACAGAACATCAACATGATCAAGGGGGCCTAATTTGCAAATATGGAGAGGGGTGTGGGTATCTTTTTTCAAAATTGCCATAGTTTCCTTCCTATCCGCCAGATATAAATCGGACGGCCTATATTGCAGGATGGCAGGCACACCATCATCAACAACTCCGTTTTTTATAAGAGTAGAGATAAAATATATTATATGTAGTATAACATGTTCATAACCACACCATGTGTATCACCGTTATATATATTCACACATGCGTCAGTTTAAAACACTATGATAAATTATGCAAATATCCGAATTCACTTTTTATAGTGAAGTATGATCTCTATTCGTCTTTTACACCCACACAATCCTCTTATCTTTGTAGCTAGCGCTAACTTTCTCTCGTGCATGCACACGCCCGCATCCCACTCACCCTCCCTCGGCATTCTCTAGCTCCATCGCGCAAATTTGTCTTTTCACTTTAGGTCATTCACCCACGGTGTGTGTAGGCCCCCAGCTCCTTCTTTACGGTGATCGATATACCTCTCTAGCCAGGTGTGCCTAGTACAAACACAAGCTTCCCCTCTTCTCTTATCACCGCCCATGGCTCACTCCCACCACTCTTTCATCGATCTCGTACTCGCACACTCCTTCCCCCTCAATATAGTATGCCTCTCGTACCACCTCCTAGATGCATCCCTCTCTCCCTCTATCCTTCTCCCCGTGCCTCATTTGCTTCTAACAAACACATGCATGTATACCGATCGATCTCCCAACATATACCTAGATCGACTTTAACTATTCCCCCCCCCCTTCCCATCGATCGACGTACCTCACAAGTTATGTCTCTCCTTTCTCTAACAAAGGGCGATTGATCTTCCTATGTAGTTACGTCTGCTTACCACAACCATATCATCCTCCCTCATCATTCGTGCATGCCTCCTGACCCGTCTCTCACATGCTTGTGCACAGACAAGCAGCCATCTGCTCTCTTATTGATATTGCGGGTGTGCCCTCCATTTGTCTAGCAAGCCTATCCCACCATTTGTTAGAAGCAACTCCACTACCACCCCCTCCAACACTCTAGCTTTGTCTCTCTCTCTCAACCTTATTCCTCTCCTACACATATGCATGGATGTCGATCGATCTCCCTTAATACATGAGGTAGGCCTCTCTCCTCCTCCACACATATACCAGCCATTGTACCTCTCTAGTTAATTAGGCCTCCCTCTCCCCCCACCACACACCGATAGTCGAGCGCTATAGGTAGGTATCCATGCCACAGAGACAAACTGCACATGTCCCCTCTCACCTTCTAGTAGGCCATCCACTCTATATCTTTGATGTGGGCACAAACAAATTTGATGGCACTCTTTATCGATCGCGCGCGCACACACACACATCATCATCCCTCTCTTCGATTCTATGGACACCTCAAGCCGATGATACCTCCACTCTCTTCTCGTGGATCGCCCCCTCTATATATATGATATATCCAGGACTCTATTTCACACACATTGCATATGTTACATTTTTTGATTGACCCCCCCCCCCAAAAAAAACTCTCACGAACCCACACACTATATCTCTCTAGGTTTGTATCTCTCTCACACAACCCCATGTAGGTGGTGTACGTATATAAGAAGAGAATAGGTGCACCGTGCACGTACTCACGCTTTGTGCCTAGCCACACCCGCGCGGGTACACGGTGGAGCTCATTTCTTTACGAAATGGCAGCCCATGTGCTAAGTTGAACGCGTGTAGCGGTTGTTTACCTAGGGAGGTCGTGGTACCACGCGTGCACGAAACAAAGTTCGACTTGATGCATTGGTGCATTATTTTTAAATAAAGTTATAGCGCTCAATGGAACGTCCACAGAATATAAAACAATTTTTATGGAGAAAACAGTAGTCCGCTCCACTATATACAATGGAGCCTGCCTGCCTGGTTTGTCTCTCTTCAGAGTATCTCACACAAGGCTGCGGTGGCCTCTCTCTCTCTCTCACCATTGGTCAGTGATCCGTACGCATCCCATTCGCCAGGGGAAAGGGAGGAAGTGCATCCTTTCTCCGTTCGACGGCACCGAGGCAGCACGTCCCAATCTGCGGTACACGTCATTCTCTCTGACCAAGCTCTGGCGCGGTAGGGCCTACGCCACCTGCTCGCTGCCGCAGTATAAGCAGATTCCGCCCGCCACCGCTCACCTAGTTACATCCCGATGACCTCCAGGTATCCCCTCTGGCCTTGCTCCATTGCCCGTCTTCCCATGTTGCTCCATGTGGATCTTCCATAGTTCTTTGCCCAAAACGTAGCTCGTCCGGCGTACTTTCCATATTGCAATCTCGTCCTCACACCGTTTTAGACAAACACAACCATGTTGTTATCTTCCCTTAGGACAAGGAATATGCTTCTTTTTTGTCGTCGCATGTGTCATCAACTGTTATTGGCCAGTAATTGTTTCCTTTCTACCTCTTTTTTACAAACAGAGCTATCCATTTCACATCGTTGCTATTGCGACCTTTTGGTGAACTGCACAAATCACTTTTTTCTTAAGAGTGTTTTGTGCAGTTGTACTAAAATGTCACACGGGCAACGTCTCTACATTTCAGTGCGACTGCACAAAGGGAGATTGGTTTTGCTCTATCCTCCTCATCCAACTCCGAGCCTAATCTTCTCCAACTAGTTAGTCTTAAGAGAGACTGCAAAGGTGACCGGCTTCTATTTGTGTGTTTATTGTTTCATCAGCAGTCCTCTATTATTGTAATCACACTTAATATCTTTGGAACAGGGACGCTCAGCTCTATTTTAGTGGAACTGCACAAAATGATCGGAATGTTGCATGCTCCAGACAGCTACTTTTTTCCCAACATGCCTTGTTGATTTAGACAGAGCTGGGTGGACGTTGCTGCCAATGAAAGCATGGATCAATTTTAATTTAACACCTTCTCACAACTTTGTCTTCAGTTGTGATGTAAATATTAGCTCTGATCTGCTAATAATTGAGATGCATTAGCAAGGAAGTTAGTTTTTTATTGTTTCCGAAAGAGCATCGATGGCAAGACACACGAAACAAAAGCTGAAAGCTCACACCATTGTACAATTTCATGTCGCTGGAAAATTATTTGTATAGTACGTCAATTATGTAAACAAATGTTGGAAGCTTGATAGCATTGCCAGAAGCCTCTTCAGCATCCGGGTCCATGTGCCATGCACAAAATTATACTCCTTCGTTCCTAAATATTTGTCTTTTTACAAATTTCAAATGGGCATATTTTAGAGTGTAGATTCACTCATTTTGCTTCGTATGTGTACTCCCTCCGTTCCTAAATACTCTATTTGTCTTTCTAGAGATTTCAACAAGTGACTACATACGGAGCAAAATGAGTGAATCTACACTCTAAAATATGTCTATATACATCCGTATGTAGTAGTCCATTTGAATCTCTAAAAAGACAAATATTTGAGTAGTCACTCATTGAAATCTCTAGAAAGACAAATACTCCAGAGTGTATTTAAGAACCGAGGGGATAGTGCACAACCGCATGGGAGACTCAGCCCGGTCGTTGCACCGCATTAATAGTGAGTAATGAGCAGTCAAATCATAAGCCCCACCTTTCCCACTGTAAGTTGCTCGGAAGAAGCAACCATCAATACGCTCTTCTTTGAATCTGCTCATACTACTCCATTTATCACTGTTTTATAGAGCGCACTTCAGAAAAAATAAAAAATCTGTGGGACCAAGGCGACTAGCGATCGGCCTGAAAAATAGCATTGGTAGTTATAGCATGGCGTCTATTACTAGAGGAAATAATGCGTACACACATGCATGCAGTGCTTCCACCCCGGGTACACACATGCATGCACTTAATCCACTCTGTAGTAGTACATCGAGAGAAAATTGTGGACTTGATTGCGGTTACCATGCCCTAGTTAATTGAGCATTAAGCCAAACACGTCTAAAGTCTCTCTGGTGGTGGAAATACATTGAGAGAAATGCATCATAATGAAGCGCGCCCTGTAAACTGTGACGGAGGGAGGAGTAGTATATGAAGGTGCAAAACCAAGTACGCGTGTTGCCAGTCAGTCAATGCACCTCGTCTTGGCATATCACTGACATGTGGGACAGGAGTGTGAGCAAACCGGTCTCAATTGACGGCAAAATGGCCAACCCGCCATTCCTTGAGAGAGACGAGGAGCGAGAACACACAGACGGGCTCGCACGGAGGCCAAGATATATTCGAGCATGGTTGGTTGATCAATATCATCATTACATATTGGGCTGTCGTTTTCCGCCCTTCTCCGGAATAAACGTGTACTTTATCAGAGATTAAAAAAATAAGAGTACAGATGCTCCACCATGCGATTCTAGTAGTAGTACTACTCATACTACTAAACCTTGCGCTTGGCTCTTCGCCTCTTCGTGAAGTCGAACAATGATGGTACTCCGCATGTTGGGTACTATAGTATATGCCTCTGACAATCTGACACCGACTGACGCATGTCCATCGAGGGTAGGTTGCATTAGTTAAAAGGCGTAAGCGAGCTTCACCTTGTCCTACAAGCTTCTCCTCGTTCTGCGAGTTGACGGGACACACCGAAAAGTAGTGCTAGTCCGTACTCCCTCCTTTCCGGTTAATATGGCTTAATCTTTTTTGCGGGTAAATGAGAGAGCTTTATTCGTATATAAGCATTCTTAGGACGATCAGCCAAGACACTAGTCACTAGGAAGCGAGGTACCCCGCAAAAAAGAAGTAGGAAGCGAGGTGTTTCATCATGCCAACTCTCGGACACATTCAAAGTGCAGCAAGCACGGTTCGCACAAAGATGCGCCGCAAGGTTTGCTGACCTGTTTACATGCTGAATAACAAAAAAATAGAGGAAATATTACCGAGCGCTCCTATTTGTAACAGGATATCAGCCAGAATTAAGAGAGAATTGTGGCGAGTGTTCCATCCAATCAACTTCCATTATCACATGCGAGAACCCTCGAAGAGAACCAAATGTGTTGAAGATTGCTTTATCACATTTTAAAATTATAATAAGAGTGCAGATGCTCCTCCATCCGGTTCCTAGTACTAGTATAGTACATAACTCTATAGACTATAGTAGTAGTACTAGTACTACTAGAAAACTTTGCGCTTGGTTGTTCGCCTATTCGGGAAGTCAAACAATAATAATACTAGTATAGTGTATGCTTCTGGCAATCTGACACCGAATTAACTGTTGCACGTCCACCGCCTGAACGAGGGAGAGCTTGCATTAGTCAAAAGTTTCTCCTCGTCCTGCGAGCCACCGCGCGCAAGCTTCTCCCGTCCTACAACCTTCTCCTCGTTCGGCAAATTGACGGGACACAGCAAAGTAATGCTAGTCAATACTCCCTCCTCTCCGGTTAATACTGCTTAATTTCAAACGAGATAAATACACTGTCTGTCACTATATATTTGTAAACATATGGTCAGTGGACTTCATAATACGCTCATTGCACTCAATATATATATTTTTCGGTGTTTATACGGTCACTAGCTCACCCTAACTGAGTATGTGTGTGCATGCACGTGTAGGTTGAGCACTGGAGCGTGACCGTATGTGTTCCGTCATGTGATCGGACATGCATGCATTAGGGCGTCGTGCGCATTTTTGCGTCATGTGTATGTGTGACTGTTGCATACACGTAGGGGGAGTACGTGTAGGGGACACTAAGGAGCAGTCAAATCACTCAGTAAGTTAGTCGGAAGAAGCAACCATCATTTCACTCTTCAATGACATGTACGCAATATAAAATGGTTGATATGGAGAGAAAAATAAAACCACTATATATACACTAGCAGGAGCCTAAGCTAGAAGCCTGCATGCTTAGGTTGCTCTCTTCACAAGCATAGAACGACGATGGCCACACCGCTGGTTACACATCCGGCCTGATCCCACAGCTGGGGGAAGGGAACAATGTTATGCGTAGACGCAGTCGACATCGACGAGGGAGAAAACCCAGAGTGGGTCCATCCCAATCGGGGGTCACCATGGTATGGGCCGATGTCGCCTCCCAACCGCCCTTCTAGCTAAAGCTCGGCGTCCCAGGTAGTCCATCTTCCTTTTGGAGCCGGCTTGCTCCACTGTCGTAGCTCCATCTCCATGTCGATCTTTCTCTACTTCTACCGGCTTCTACTTGTGATGATTTTATGTCTCATGAACTAGTGCTAGTACTATTATTCTAATCACACTTCTTCAATATCTTTGCCATCAGGGATGCTCAGGTCGATTTTAGTGGAACTGCACAAAAGCATCATATGATCCATGGGTGCCAGCCATCTTTCCTTCGACAGGTTCTACCTGGCCAGGAAATTAAATCATGTTTAGGGTTTAGGGTTTAAGTCGTAGTGACCCCATCAGTAGTTTTTCTTTCGTACACGCTGTCACAACTTTTGTCTTTAGTTGTGAAGTAAATATTAGCTATGATCTGTGAATAATTGAGATGCATCAGCATGCGTGTTAGTTTTGCTTTGTATTTGATGGAATGATGTAACAAGGCAACCTTGGAATAGGAATGAAAATGGAGTGGAAAGTTTCCGTTTTTCCAGAGAAAAAATGGAAACGGAGAGAAGCCAACGTTTCATTTCATTGGATCGCGCCATCGAGCAAAACCAACGTTTAAATCACGTCTATCTTGTTCGTGTCTCACCATCCTCCATGGCACGACCCCACACGGTCGCTCGGCATGCCACTCACCGCAAATCGAGTATACGATAACTTTCTCGCCTGCTTGTCGATGGATCGCGCCATGGAGTACTAGCACTACTGGAAGAGATTGACGAATTGGGGGAGGACAGCTAGCTGTAGCACAGACACCCAAGAACTTTTTACATGCACGTTGTGGCCGGCTATTGTGACCTTTGAACGCGGAGCATTCGCATGCACCAGGAAGCGGCGCAGGCGATGCTCTCTCGGCCGGCGCGCCGCTTCAATGCTGGCGCGAGTGAGAGGTCGCATCCGCTCTGGCCGGGCATGAATGCGGCACTGACCGTTTCGGGCGGGAAGCACGCGCGGGTGTTTAAGACGGTTTGGGTTGGTCAGGACCAGCCGTGGCAGCGGTCCGAATGATCGCAAACAAGAGATATTGTACGTTAATATTGTTGCGTATATAATTAACAACGTAAATAATGTGCCAGTTGGACAAATATGATTGGAGATGGAGATGGAGATGGAAATGGAATTTTACGTAAACACGGATATGCATGTCTATGTCTATGTGTGTGTGCACGGCGACTCTCGCAACCTGGAAGCAGGGGCGTGTTTTTGATCGAGTTTTCTTTCTTGGTACGTTAAAAAATTGTCCGCCAGTTTTCATTTCTTTTTTCTGGGAATGCGCGTATTCTATTTAAAACCACTGCTATGGAGAGATTTTTTTACTCCATTATAGCCTCTTGTTTGATAGAGTTTCTCGTGTCTCGCTCTCTCACCCTCTCCATATCAAAACAAGATGAGAGTGTCCACTCTATCTCTCTCCGAACCAGTGGTCACAGATCCGCCGAATCCTATCTGCTACGGGAGGTGAGGAGGTGCAATGTTGACGTTGTCGCCATCGGCGAAGGAGGAAGCCGATGTGCACCGTCCTCTCGGAGCCGGTGCTAGCGCAGATGAAGGTCCTCCGCGCCCTTGTTCGCTGTCGTCGTGTGGGCAGATCCCGCCCGCCCGCCTAAACGACATCTCGACCACCTGAGGTATAACTTCTTGTACTGGTCCAACTCCCTAGGTCGCTGCATGTGGGCTTTCTTCTATGCGACTACTGTTGGAAATATGCCCTAGAGGCAATAATAAAATGATCATTATTATATTTCCTTGTTCATGATAATTGTCTATTGTTCATGCTATAATTGTATTAACCGGAAACTGTGATACATGTGTGAATACATAGACCACAACATGTCCCTAGTGGGCCTCTAGTTGACTAGCTTGTTGATCAACAGATGGTCATGGTTTCCTGACTATGGACATTGGATGTCATTGATAAAGAGATCACATCATTGGGAGAATGATGTGATGGACAAGACCCAATACTAAGCATATCTCAAGATCATGTAGTTCGTCTGCTAAAGCTTTTCTAATGTCAAGTATCATTTCCTTAGACCATGAGATTGTGTAACTCCCGGATACCGTAAGAGTGCTTTGGGTGTTCCAAACGTCATAACGTAACTAGATGACTATAAAGGTGCACTACAGGTATCTCCGGAAGTGTCTGTTGGGTTGGCATGAATCGAGACTGGAATTTGTCACTCCGTATGACGGAGAGGTATCTCTGGGCCCACTCGGTAATGCATCATCATAATGAGCTCAATGTGACTAAGTGGTTAGTCACGGGATCTTGCATTATGGAACGAGTCAAGTGACTTGCCGGTAACGAGATTGAAAGAGGTATTGGGATACCGACGATCGAATCTCGGGCAAGTAACGTACCGATTGACAAAGGGAATTGTATACGGGATTACTTGAATCCTAGACATTGTGGTTCATCCGATGAGATCATCATGGAACATGTGGGAGCCAACATGGGTATCCAGATCCCGCAGTTGGTTATTGGCCAGAGAGCTGTCTCTCGGCCATGTCTGCGTGATTCCCGAACCCGTAGGGTCTACACACGTAAGGTTCGATGAAGCTAGGGTTATTAGGAAGATTTGTATGTGATTACCGAATGTTGTTCGGAGTCCCGGATGAGATCTCAGACGTCACGAGGAGTTTCGGAATGGTCCGCAGGTGAAGATTTATATATGGGATGTTATCATATGGTCACCAGAAATATTTGGGGGCTTACAGGTATTGTACCGGGGACACCGGAGGGGTTCCGGGGGTCCACCGGGAGGGGCCAACTGTCCCAGAGGGCCTCATGGGCTGTAGAGGGAAGGGAACCAACCCCTTGGAGGGCTGGGCGCCACCCCCCCTAGGGCCCATGCACCTAGGGTTGGGGGGAACCCTAAGGGGGGCGCCTCCCCTTGCTTGGGGGGCAAGCCCCCTCCCACCTTGGCCGCCCCCCCCCCCCCTCTAGATCCCATCTAGAGGGGCCGGCCCCTCTTCCCCCTTCTCCTATAAATAGAGGGGCGAGGGGAGGGCTGCAGTACCACATCCAAGGTGCAGCCCCTCCCCTCCCCAACATCTCTCCTCCTCCGCAAGAGCTTGGCGGAGCCCTGCCGGAGTACTGCCACTCCATCATCACCACGCCGTCATGCTGCTGTTGGAGACTTCTTCCTCAACCTCTCCCTCCTCGTTGCTGGATCAAGGCGTGGGAGACGTCACTGGGCTGCACGTGTGTTGAACGCGGAGGTGCCATTGTTCGGTGCTAAGATCGAAATCCACCGCGTTCTGAATCGCTTCGAGTACGACTCCTTCATCCGCGTTCTTGTAACACTTTCGTCTCGCGATCTTCAAGGGTATGAAGATGCACTCCCCCTCTCTCGTTGCTAGTTACTCCATAGATTGATCTTGGTGATGCGTAGAAATTTTTTAATTTCTGTAATGATCCCCAACAGTGGCATCATGAGCTAGGTCTATGTGTAGTTTCTATGCACGAGTAGAACACAAGTTTGTTGTGGGCGTAGATTTTGTCAATTTACTTGCCACTACTAGTCTTATCTTGTTTCGGTGGCATCGTGGGATGAAGCGGCCCGGACCGACCTTACACGTACGCTTACGTGAGACAGGTTCCACCGACTGACATGCACTAGTTGCATAAGGTGGCTAGCGGGTGTCTGTCTCTCCCACTTTAGTCGGATCGGATTCGATGAAAAGGGTCCTTATGAAGGGCAAATAGCAATTGGCATATCACGTTGTGGTTTTTGCGTAGGTAAGAAAGGTTCTTGCTAGAAACCTATAGCAGCCACGTAAAAACTTGCAACAACAATTAGAGGACGTCTAACTTGTTTTTGCAGCATATGCCATGTGATGTGATATGGCCAAAAAGGATGTGATGAATGAAATATATGTGACGTATGAGATTGATCATGTTCTTGTAATAGGAATCACGACTTGCATGTTGATGAGTATGACAACCGGCACGAGCCATAGGAGTTGTCTTTATTTATTGTATGACATGCATGTCACTGAATAATGCCATGTAATTACTTTACTTCATTGTTAAACCGTTAGCCATAGTAGTAGAAGTAATAGTTGGCGAGATAACTTCATGGAGACACGATGATGGAGAGCATGGTGTCATGCTGGTGACGATGATGATCATGGCGCCCCAAAGATGGAGATCAAAAGGAGCAAAATGATATTGGCCATATCATGTCACTATTTGAGTGCATGTGATGTTTATCATGTTATGCATCTTATTTACTTAGAACGACGGTAGTAAATAAGATGATCCCTCATAATAATTTCAAGAAAGTGTTTCTCCTAACTGTGTGCCGTTGCGAAAGTTCGTTGTTTCGAAGCACCACGTGATGATCGGGTGTGATAGATTCTAACGTTCACATACAACGGGTGTAAGCCAGATTTACACATGCAAAACACATAGGTCGACTTGACGAGCCTAGCATGTACAGACATGGCCTCGGAACACAAGAGATCGAAAGGTCGAACATGAGACGTATAGAAGATACGATCAACATGAAGATGTTCACCGATGATGACTAGTCCGTCTCACATGATGATCGGACACGGCCTAGTTGACTCGGATCATGTATCACTTAGATGACTAGAGGGATGTCTATCTGAGTGGGAGTTCATTAAATAATTTGATGAGATGAACTTAATTATCATGAACTTAGTCTAAAACTTTTGCAAAATGTCTTGTAGATCAAATGGCCCACGCTCATGTCAACCTCAATTTCAACGCGTTCCTAGAGAAAACCAAGTTGAAAGACGATGGTAGCAACTATACGGACTGGGTCCGGAACTTGAGGATCATCCTCATAGGTTTCAAGAAAGCATATGTCCTTGAAGCACCGCTAGGTGAAGCACCCGTCCAGGCTAATCCAGACGTTATGGATGCATGGCAGTCGCATGTTGATGATTACTCCCTAGTTCAGTGCGGCATGCTTTACAACTTAGAACCGGGGCTCCAAAAACATTTCGAGCAACACGGAGCATATGAGATGTTCCAAGAGCTGAAAATGGTGTTCCAAGCTCATGCCCGGGTCGAGAGATATGAACTCTCCGACAAGTTCTATAGTTGTAAGATGGAGGAGAATAGTTCTATCAGTGAGCACATACTCAAAATGTCTGGGTTGCACAACCGCTTGTCTCAGCTAGACATTAACCTCCCGGATGAGGCGGTCATTGAAAGAATCCTTCAGTCGCTCCCACCTAGCTACAAAAGCTTTGTGATGAACTAAAATATGCAGGGGATGGTAAACCATTCCTGAGGTATTTTCAATGCTGAAATCAGCGGAGGTAGAAATCAAAAAGGAACATCAAGTGTTGATGGTCAATAGAACCACTAGTTTCAAGAAAGGCAAGGGTAAGAAAAACTTCAAGAAGGACGGCAAGGGAGTTGCCGCGCCCGGTAAGCCAGTTGCCAGGAAGAAGCCAAAGCACGGACCCAAACCTGAGACTGAGTACTTTTATTGCAAGGGAAACAGTCACTGGAAGCGGAACTACCCCAAGTACTTAGCGGATAAGAAGGCTGGCAACACCAAAGGTATATGTGCTATACATGTTATTGATGTGTACCTTACCAGTACTCGTAGTATCTCCTGGGTATTTGATACCGATGCGGTTGCTCATATTTGTAACTCAAACCAGGAGCTGCGGAATAAGCGGAGACTAGCGAAGGACGAGGTGATGATGCACGTCGGGAATGGTTCCAAGGTCGGTGTGATTGCCGTTGGCACGCTACCTCTACATTTACCTACAGGATTAGTTTTAAACCTCAATAATTGTTATTTAGTGCCAGCTTTGAGCATGAACGTTGTATCTAGATCTCGTTTAATACGAGATGGCTACTCATTTAAATCTGAGAATAATGGTTGTTCTATTTATATGAGAGATATGTTTTATGGTCATGCCCCGCTGGTCAATGGTTTATTCTTAATGAATCTCTAATGTGATGTTACACATATTCATAGTGTGAATACCAAAAGATGTAAGATTGATAATGATAGTCCCACATACCTGTGGCACTGCCGCCTTGGTCACATTGGTGTCAAACGCATGAAGAAGCTCCATGCAGATGGACTTTTGAAGTCTCTTGATTACGAATCATTTGACACGTGCGAACCATGCCTCATGGGCAAAATGACCAAGACTCCGTTCTCCAGAACAATGGAGTGAGCGACCAACTTATTGGAAATTATACATACTGATGTGTGCGGTCCAATGAGCGTTGAGGCTCGCGGTGGCTATCGTTATGTTCTCACCCTCACTGATGACTTAAGTAGATATGGGTATGTCTACTTAATGAAACACAAGTCTGAGACCTTTGAAAAGATCAAGGAATTTCAGAATGAGGTAGAGAATCAACGTGACAGAAAAATAAAGTTCTTATGATCAGATCATGGGGGAGAATATTTAAGTCACGAATTTGGTACGCACTTAAGGAAATGTGGAATTGTTTCACAACTCACGCCGCCTGGAACACCTCAGCGTAACGGTGTGTCCGAATGTCGTAATCGCACTCTATTGGATATGGTGCGGTCTATGATATCTCTTACCGATTTACCGCTCTCATTTTGGGGATATGCTTTAGAGACAGCTACATTCATTTTAAATAGGGCATCGTCTAAATCCATTGAGACGACACCGTATGAATTATGGTTTGGGCAGAAACCTAAGTTGTCGTTTCTAAAAGTTTGGGGATGCGATGCTTATGTCAAGAAATTTCAACCTGAAAAGCTCGAACCCAAGTCGGAAAAATGCATCTTCATAGGATACCCTAAGCAAACCATTGGGTATACCTTCTACCTCAGATCTGAAGGCAAGATTTTCGTTGCCAAGAACGGGTCCTTTCTGGAGAAAGAGTTTCTCTCGAAAGAAGTAAGTGGGAGGAAAGTGGAACTTGATGAAGTACTACCTCTTGAACCGGTAAATAGCACAGCTCAGGAAGATGTTCCTGTGGTGCCTGCACCGACTAGAGAGGAAGTTAATGTCACGCCCAATATGCGACCCTATCCAAAAGGAACTCGAAGGTCCCACCAAGGATAGACCCGCATATTGAAACACTTTTGCAAGGTGGATATCATTACATCAACATTACATAATAGATGGGGATACATACATAAGGCATACAATGCCACACGAATACAACATCATCATATATAAGAGCACCATCCGACTATGGATGAAACACAAACAGAAACTCAAATGACATCCACCCTGCTAGCCCAGGCTGCCGACCTGGAACCTATCCCCTGATCGAAGAAGAAGCAGAAGAAGAACTCCAAGACAAGCAAACATCGCTCTCGCGTCAAGATCATCGCAGAACCTATACCTGCAACTGTTGTTGTAGTAATCTGTGAGCCACGAGGACTCAGCAATCCCATTACCATGGGTATCAAGACTAGCAAAGCTTAAAGAGAAAGGAAGGGGTAAAGTGGTGAGGCTGCAGCAGCGACTAAGCATATATGGTGGCTAAAATACGCAAATAAGAGCGAGAAGAGAGCAAGCGGAACGGTCGTGAAGCTAGCATTGATCAAGAAGTGATCCTGAACTCCTACTTACGTCAAACATAACCGAAAACCGTGTTCACTTCCCGGACTCCACCGAAAAGAGACCATCACGGCTACACACGCGGTTGATGCGTTTTAATTCGGATCTGGTGTCAAGTTATCTACAACCGGACATTAACAAATTCCCATCTACCCATAACCGCGGGGACGGCTTTCGAAAGTTTAAACCCTGCAGCGGTGTCCCAACTTAGCCCATGATAAGCCCTCGCGATCAATGAAGGATATACCTTCTCCCAGGAAGACCCGATCAGACTCGGAATCCCGGTTTACAAGACATTTCGACAATGGTAAAACAAGACCAGCAAAGCCTCCCGGATGTGCCGACAAATCCCGATAGGAGCTGCACATATCTCGTTCCCAGGGCACACCGGATAAGCGAAGCGTACAGGAACCAATGAATCCAAGTTGCCAAGGAATGGTCCCGCACGGTGCTCTAGTTTGGACCAACACTCGGAGGAGCACTGGCCCGGGGGGGGTAAAATAAAGATGACCCTCGGGAGCGTGACTCCCAAGGGAAAAAAGGCTAGGTGAGGCAAATGGTAAAACCAAGGTTGGGCCTTGCTGGAGCAGTTTTATTCAAAGCGAACTGTCAATGGGGTCCCATAAATCACCCAACCGCGTAAGGAATGCAAAATCCGGGAACATAACACCGGTATGACGGAAACTAGGGCGGCAAGAGTGGAACAAAACACCAGGCATAAGGCCGAGTCTTCCACCCTTTACCAAGTATATAGATGCATTAATAATAATATAAGAGATATTGTGATATCCCAACATAATCCTGTCCATCATGGAGCAATCTTCAACTTCACCTACAACTAGCAACGCTATAAGAGGGGCTGAGCGAAGCGGTAACATGGCCAAGCAACGGTTTGCAAGGAAGGGTGTCAAAGGTTAGAGGTTCATGGCAATTTGGGGAGGCTTGATAAACAGGTGATAGGAAGCGCAGCATAGCGATAGAACGAAACAACTAGCATAACAATGATAGTAGTGAGATCCAGGGTAGCGGTCATCTTGCCTGAAATCCCGCAAGGAAGAAGGACGAGTCCATGAAGAAGACGAACGGATGAAGCCACGAAGATGAACCAAACGTAGACGAATGAATCCTCACGATCGCAACGAAACGGGAACTATCGAGAAGAAGCACACCACATGGTAAACACACCACACATAGACAAGGCATGATGCACAATACAAGTATGATGCATGACAAGACTACATGAAGCTACTCATGGCAAGATATGATGCATACAAGAGCAACACATCAAAGCAAGTTTAAATGAGGCCGGGAACAACATATAACAATTCCGGTAAGTCCTCATATGCAAATTAAGAAGTTGGTCCAGATCTGAATAAACCTTACGTTCAAGTTGTTAAACAACAAGTTAAGATGCACAAAGATGAACTGCACGAGATTCTAGTCAAGTTACATATAAAGTTCATTTAGTTCGGTGCTACGGCCTAGAAGATATGAGCAAAACAAGTTAAACATGGCATTGATGCAAAATGCACCCCAAACATCAAGCAAACACACCAAAACAAGGATTCAACATGATAATATGAAGCTACATGCAATATCAAGCAAGTTTCATATAGAGCACACTCAAAACGGAGCAACGGTTCAACACATACACTCTATACAAGTTTAAAGGACAAGCTGTCCAAAACAGCAACTAGGCATAATGCAAGCATCAAAACAACATGCTACAGGACCTCAACAAGAAAACAAAAGGCATGGGCATGATGTACATGTAAATCATAACAAAACATGAACACTGAGCTATCTCCAGAAATCACTAGAACACGCTCAAACACACATGGCAAGATTGCAAATAATAACAGTTCAGACTTTGCAGAAAATAACATCAGGTTGCAATGTTTAGAGCTACCAAACAACATGTTACAGGAACTTATCATGGCAAACAAAGGCATGGCATGATACTACTAAATGCATAGAACAAGAGTCCCTTACTGGCCATGAGCCAAAAAGGATCAGAAGATATGATGGCACCCATATAAACATAGCAAGTTATAATACAAATTCAAACATGGCAGAAACAATGATAAGTAGGCATGTAGATGAGCTTGTGCAACTCACTACAGAGCAAAACATGGCATGGCAAGGCAACCAACAGTAAGAAGACATGATTATGAAGCTAAGCATGGCAAGAGCAAGTTCATAGGGTGCATGGATCGCTAGCAAAACACATGGCAACAACTGAACTTAATGTTAACAGGCCGACATCAACATTATTTAGCAACTTTGGAGCAAGTTTGCAACAAGCTACAGCAGGCTATAAATGCAACCAGGGGCATGGATGGATAGATCATGACATGTATAACAAAACACCCTTAGTGAACATCTCCAGATTATGCATAGAATGACTAGTAGCAACAAGTTTACATAGCATCACGAAATAGCAGATTCAGCCTAGCAAAACAGCAACAACAAGTACCCTACTAAACAAGCTTGATTCACTCACCACAAGTCATTGCATGACAATATAAGCATAGCATCAGCAAGAAGACATGTTTATGAAACAAACCAAGGCAAGAACAAGTTCATAGCATGTAAGGATCAACTACAACAACCTTGGCAAAATTGAATAACATGTAAACAATCTGCCAGGAAACATTTTGTAGCAAAAGTAGAGCACGAAAATGACATGCTAGACTACTCCATAATTGCAACCAGGGGCATGAATGGATAGAGCATAACCATATGTTCAAAACATCCTTACTGAAGTATCTCAAAATATGCTTGGATCTCTTTGTAGCATCAAGTTTACATGGCATCAAAATAATAGCAGAACAGGGACTAAAAACAGCAACATCACGAAGCCTAGTTTGCATGCTTGTTCTAGTCACCACAATGATCACAAAAATACATGGCATACATCACTGTAAAGATGACATGACATAGATCAAAACACATGTAGACATCAACCTCATAGGATGCACACATCAAACATGGTAAAAATGACAAATGAGCATGTTCTGTTAACAGACAACAGACAACATCATATAGCACTCTTGCAACGATGATTCAGGCATCAACATGGACTCAAATGAACATGGTGCAATGGAATGAAATGAAGTACTCGTTGAGACGAACAATTTGACATATTACACGCACGAAACGGAGCAGTATGCATGGAGATATGGTGCGATGAACATGGCATGATAATGTTGCAGATTCGGGACTTGGTGAAAAATTACCCAGGCGAAAACGGGATCCACATCGGGGAAGCTCCATTCCTCGTACAGGACGACTCCGGTGGAAGTCAACGGCGATGGTGGGCGGGCGTGGGGCTCTGGTGGGCACAGGGAAGGCCGGGAATGGGTCGATCCGGGCAAGGGGCCTCCGGATCTGGTGGCGGAAGGGGTCCTCGGAGTCCGGTTGGCCGGCGACGAGCACAGGCAGGGAGGTCGTCTTCGGGTGCCATGGCCATCGAGGAGCTCCTACAGGGAGCACGGGGAGCGACTAGGTGAGAGGGAGAGCAGAGGAGGGAAGGAGAAGGAGGCGGGATGGGGCGGCGCTAGCCTGGGTGGTCGCCGGCGGGCGGCGGCGGCTTGCTCCGGCAAGCGGAGGAGGCCCTGGATCGGGATCCCCCCGATCCAGATGAGCAAAGCAGCGGGAGACGGCGGCGGGCTCGTGGGCACTCGGCTCGGTCCCCGATCTGGGCTCGGCGGGCTGCGCCCGGGCTTGGCGGGCCTGCGGGGGAAGTGGGGGAGGAGCAAGGGCGATGTGGCGGCTGTGGGTTGGCCGGGACAGCAGCGACGACGACGTGGCGGCCTGTGATACGCAGTGAGGTGGCTGGAGGCGGTGGACACGTCCGGCGGCGGAACGGACATGTCCGGCTGCGGGAGGAGGAAGATGGCTAGGGTTTGGACTGCGCGAAAAATCCGGGAGGGGCACATATTTATAGGTAGAGGGAGCTAGGAGAGTCCAAACGGAGCACGGTTTTCGCCCACATGATCGTGATCGAACGACCGAGAGCATGGAGGGGAGTTTGCTGGGTTTTGGGCCAGTTTGGAGGGGTGTTGGGCTGCAAGATGAAAGGGGCTTTTACGGTTACCCGGTTAACCGTTGGAGTATCAAACAACCTCCAAATGGCACGAAACTTGACAGGCGGTCTACCGGTGCTATACCAAGGCCGCTTGGCAAACCTGGGGACATTCCGAGAAAGTTTAACACCCGCACACAAAACAAGGTCTGAGAGGGGGCGACGGGCATGCACGAATGGTCCGGACTCCGAACGGACAATGGAGAGAACCAGGAGAACCCGAATGGATGCAAGTTTTGAAAAACATGCAGATGAAATGCAGATGATGACATGGCAAAATGAAACACGCAAGCAAATGACATGGCAACTAAGGCGAATAACTGGCAGACACCTGGCGCATCGAAACCGGGGCGTTACAGTTAATGATGATGATCAAGGTACTTCGGATCAATTTGCTACTGAACTTTGTAGGTCCACAACGACACGTTCCACACCAGAATGGTATGGCAACCCTGTCCTAGAAATCATATTGTTAGACAATGGTGAACCTTTGAACTATGAAGAAGCGATGGCGGGCCCAGACTCCAACAAATGGCTTGAAGCCATGCAATCCGAGATAGGATCCATGTATGAAAACATAGTATGGACTTTGACAAACTTGCCCGATGATCGGCGAGCGATAGAAAATAAATGGATCTTTAAGAAGAAGACGGACGCGGATGGTAATGTTACCATCTCTAAAGCTCGACTTGTCGCTAAGGGTTATCGACAAGTTCAAGGGGTTGACTACGATGAGACTTTCTCTCCCGTAGCGAAGCTGAAGTCCGTCCGAATCATGTTAGAAATTGCCGCATACTATGATTATGAGATACGGCAAATGGACGTCAAAACGGCATTCCTTAACAACCATCTTAAGGAAGAATTGTATATGATGCAGCCGGAAGGTTTTGTCGATCCTAAGAATGCTAACAAGGTATGCAAGCTCCAGCGATCCATCTATGGGCTGGTGCAAGCATCTCGGAGTTGGAACATTCGCTTTGATGAAATGATCAAAGTGTTTGGGTTTATGCAGACTTATGGAGAAGCCTACGTTTACAAGAAAGTGAGTGGGAGCTCTATAGCATTTCTCATATTATATGTGGATGACATACTTTTGATTGGAAATGATATAGAACTTTTGGACAGCATAAAGGCCTACTTGAGTAGGTGTTTTTCAATGAAGGACCTTGGAGAAGCTGCTTATATATTAGGTATCAAGATCTATAGAGATAGATCGAGACGCCTCATAGGTCTTTCACAAAGCACATACCTTGATAAGATATTGAAGAAGTTCAATATGGATCAGTCCAAGAAGGGGTTCTTGCCTGTGTTACAAGGTGTGAAATTGAGCTCGGCTCAATGCCCGACCACGGCAGAAGATAGAGAAACGATGAGTGTCATCCCCTATGCCTCAGCCATAGGGTCTATTATGTATGTCATGCTGTGTGCCAGACCTGATGTAAACCTTGTCGTAAGTTTGGTAGCAAGGTACCAAAGTAATCTCGGCATGGAACACTAGACAGTGGTCAAGAATATCCTGAAGTACCTGAAAAGGACTAAGGATATGTTTCTCGTTTATGGAGGTGACGAAGAGCTCATTGTAAAGGGTTACGTCGATGCTAGCTTCGACACAGATCTGGATGACTCCAAGTCACAAAGCGGATACATGTATATTTTGAATGGTGGGGCAGTGAGCTGGCACAGCAGCAAGCAAAGCATCATGGCAGGATCTACATGTGAAGCAGAGTACATGGCAGCCTCGGAGGCAACACATGAAGCAATCTGGATGAAGGAGTTCATTACCGACCTAGGAGTTATTCCCAATGTGTCGGGGCCGATGACTCTCTTCGATGACTCTCTTCTAGGAGCCCAGGTTTCACAAGAAGACCAGGCACATCAAGCGTCGCTTCAACTCCATTCGTGAAAATGTTCAAGATGGAGACATAGATATTTGCAAAGTGCATACGGATCTGAATGTTGCAGATCCGCTGACTAAAGCTCTTCCGGGAGCAAAACATGATCAACACCAGAACTCTATGGGTGTTCGATTCATCACAGTGTAACTAGATTATTGACTCTAGTGCAAGTGGGAGACTGTTGGAAATATGCCCTAGAGGCAATAATAAAATGATTATTATTATATTTCCTTGTTCATGATAATTGTCTATTGTTCATGCTATAATTGTATTAACCGGAAACCGTGATACATGTGTGGATACATAGACCACAACATGTCCCTAGTGAGCCTCTAGTTGACTAGCTCATTGATCAACAGATGGTCATGGTTTCCTGACTATGGACATTGGATGTCATTGATAACGAGATCACATCATTGGGAGAATGATGTGATGGGCAAGACCCAATACTAAGCATATCTCAAGATCATGTAGTTCGTCTGCTAAAGCTTTTCTAATGTCAAGTATCATTTCCTTAGACCATGAGATTGTGTAACTCCCGGATACCGTAAGAGTGCTTTGGGTGTTCCAAACGTCACAACGTAACTGGGTGACTATAAAGGTGCACTACAAGTATCTCTGAAAGTGTTTGTTGGGTTGGCACGAATCGAGACTGGAATTTGTCACTCCGTATGACGGAGAGGTAACTCTGGGCCCACTCGGTAATGCATCATCATAATGAGCTCAATGTGACTAAGTGGTTAGTCACGGGATCATGCATTACGGAACGAGTCAAGTGACTTGCTGGTAACGAGATTGAAAGAGGTATTGGGATACCGACGATCGAATCTCGGGCAAGTAACGTACCGATTGACAAAGGGAATTGTATACGGGATTACTTGAATCCTCGACATCGTGGTTCATCCGATGAGATCATCATGGAACATGTGGGAGCCAACATGGGTATCCAGATCCCGCTGTTGGTTATTGGTCGGAGAGCTGTCTCTCGGCCATGTCTGCGTGATTCCCGAACCCGTAGGGTCTACACACGTAAGGTTCGATGAAGCTAGGGTTATTAGGAAGATTTGTATGTGATTACCGAATGTTGTTCGGAGTCCCGGATGAGATCCCGGACGTCACGAGGAGTTCCGGAATGGTCCGGAGGTGAAGATTTATATGTGGGATGTTGTCATATGGTCACCGGAAATATTTGGGAGCTTACAGGTATTGTACCGGGGACATCGGAGGGGTTCCGGGGGTCCACCGGCAGGGGCCACCTGTCCCGGAGGGCCTCATGGGCTGTAGAGGGAAGGGAACCAACCCCTTGGAGGGCTGGGCACCCCCCCCCTAGGGACCATGAGCCTAGGGTTGGCGGGACCCTAAGGGGGGGCGCCTCCCCTTGCTTGGGGGGCAAGCCCCCTCCCCCCTTGCCCCCCCCCCCCTCTAGATCCCATATAGAGGGGTCGGCCCCCCTTCCCCTTCTCCTATAAATAGAGGGGCGAGGGGAGGGCTTCAGTACCACATCCAAGGCGCAGCCCCTGCCCTCCCCAACATCTCTCTCCTCCGCAAGAGCTTGGCGAAGCCCTGCCGAAGTACTGCCACTCCATCACCACCATGCCGTCGTGCTGCTGTTGGAGCCTTCTTCCTCGACCTCTCCCTCCTCCTTGCTGGATCAAGGCGTGGGAGACATCACGGGGCTGCACGTGTGTTGAACGCGGAGGTGCCATTTGATGTCTACTACACAACCTTCTTCTTGTAGACGTTGTTGGTCCTGCAAGTGCACAGGTTTGTAGGACAGTAGCAAATTTCCCTCAAGTGGATGACCTAAGGTTTATCAATCCGTAGGAGGCGTAGGATGAAGATGGTCTCTCTCAAACAACCCTGCAACCAAATAACAAAGAGTCTCTTGTGTCCCCAACACACCCAATACAATGGTAAATTGTATGATGTTCTCTTTCACCCAGCGCCTGTGCGGGAGGGCCACCGACCCCTTCTTCCTCACTGTTGTACGTAGTGTGGGCAGATCCGGCCTCCCACCGCACGCCTTGCCACATCCCGATGACCCTAAGGTATAAGTTTCTTCGAAACCATCCTTGCTCTAGCTGCATGTGGATCTTTTTCGATCTGTAGTCGAATCTAGGTCTTGGTTCAAAGAGGAAAGAAGGGTTCGGTGGGCTGGAGCATGAATCTAGGACGTGGTTCAATGAGGAAAGGAGGGAGGGAAAGTAGTATGGACTGGCTATCCAGCCGCTTTGTTGCTCAAAAACGGAAAAAGGGGGTAACCGGAAACTGGGGGGTCGGGTAGTTTGTGCAGGACTAGATTTGCTGCCCTCACATAGGAAAAAGGTTGAAGAGAACAAATATGGAACCAACGCAGATATGTTGCTTGTCTACATAGTCTGCATAACCCATTTATACGTGTGGGCGCACATGGTGCTGGCATGTCCCATGCCCCATACAACTATTTTGCTGTTGTTAATCTAAGAATGCCGCCGGAAAATTGAAGCAATGCCACTGTTAAAAGTAAATTACATTTTTAACGAATGTTGTTCTAAGAGAATGTCTCTGTTAATATGAATCAATGCAACCGTTTTAGAAATGCTACTATCCTACTTTGTTTTCCATCAAGATAAGTTAGGTGCTTCTTTTTGTTGCTGTTTGTTTCATCCTCCTTTATCGGCAAGTAATTGTTTCCATTTTTGCCTTTGTTAAAACAGGGGTATCTATTCAACTTGTTGCCAACATTTTGCTTCGTTACGTGAAACACTTATGTTTTATGAGTGTTTTGTGCAGTTCAACTTGAATGTCACACCGGTGACTTTACTTAATTTTGGTGGAACTGCACAAAAGGAGATCGAGATTTGTTTCCAGTTGGTCTCATCAAAATGATGTGCAGTGTGCTTTGAGATGTTGTGCTACTTGTTTTGGTACTGTTTTAAATAAATGTTGAATTGAAGCTATTGTATTGCTGTCTTTTCACATCAAGTAGTGAACAAAAATGGGACCAACCCAGACATGATGCTTGTTGCTTTGTTACAACAAATTCAGCATCACCCCCTTTATAAGTAGATGGAAGCACATATTGTTGTTGCGCCCACTCTCCCCTAGAACTGTTTATGCTTTTCGTTAATCTAATGTCACTGGTAAAATTAAGCAAGCCACTCTCAGAATTAACTACTGAATCTTATTTCAAAATTGTAACACTTGTTAGGGATTGGCGGGATTACCATTTTTGTGGCCGCGTGTTTCATCCTCCTTCATTAGCCAGTAATTGATTCCTTTTTTGTCTCTGTTTAAACAGGGATATCTATTCAACTTGTTGCTATTGCGACATTTTGCTTCGCTACACGAAACACTTATGTTTTAAGAGTGTTTTGTGTAGTTCAACTTGAATGTCACACCGGCGACTTTGCTTAATTTTGGTGAAACTGCACAAGATGAGATCCAGATTTCATATATGTGTTGGGATATGTGTCCAGTCTTCCTCTCGAGCTGTTTCAAATCTTGGTCAAGAAAGGTCAGTACCAACTTTCATCCACATGATGTTGCAGTGTGCTTTGAGATACTTGTATTGGTTCTGTTTTCGATAAATGTTGAATTGAAGCTATTGAACTGTTGTCTTTTACCATTAAGTGAGCAAAAATTGTTCCAACCTAGACATGATGCTTGTTTCTTTGTTACAACAAAACTCTGCAGCACCCCCTTTATAAGTAGATGGAAGCACATGCTGTTGTTGCGCCCACTCTCCCCTGGAACTGTTTATGCTTTTTGTTAATCTAATGTCGCTCGTAAAATTAAGCAACGCCACTCTCAAAATTAATTAACTACTGAATCTTAGTTCAAAATTGCAACACTTGTTAGGGATTGGCGGGATTACCATTTTTGTAGCCGCATGTTTCATCCCTTTATTGGCCAGTACTTGATTCCTTTTTTGCCTCTGTTAAAATGATTCAGTCGCATTGTTTTAGGAATGGTACTATCCTGCTTTGTAGTTCTTTCTACATGTTTAACCAAGGTATTGTTAAGATAATGTCTCTGTTAAAATGAATCAGTCGCATTGTTTTAGGAATGGTACTTTTCTGCTTTGTCGTTCTTTATACATGTTGAAACAAGGCATTGTTAAGATAATGTCTCAGTCAATATGAATGAATTACATCGATGGAGAATTGCTACTCTCCTGCTTTGTTTCCCATTACGATAAGGTAGATCAGTAGATGCTTTTCTTCTGTGAGTACAAGTCATCAACCGTTATTTCTGAGTAATTGTTTCTCTTATACCTATTGTTGCTTACAGGGATATCAAAATTAAAGCTTGGTTTTATTCTGACTTTGATTTTAGTTGAACTGCACAAAAGGAGCCAATGTGTCCAAGGAAAACTGATGCATTACTCGGTCCAGTTGGTCATTCCACTTTGCAGAAAGAAGCAGTCACTGTTTGCGCTACATTACAGAAGGAATGACTGAGAAGCTTTACAAAGTATTAGTAGACGTTGGTGACATGACTAGTATGCAGACAACATCGGCAATTCTACAACACGTGGAGTGCACTGGGCAAAAAGTGCCCAAACAAGTACAAGAAGCCACGACAGGACTCCACGATCATAGGCATTACATATTTTGAATGGGAAAAGCTTGTCAAAGTTTAATCATTGATGTTAGCAAGAACACCTTAGTTTAATATATTGGAATTGGAAAACCTTGTCAAAATTTGCTCATTGATGTTAGCCAGAAGACATGCATTTGATATTTTTGAGTGGGACGCCCTTTGTTGTGAGCAGCGTCAATCATTTTTTCCTATTCCTGTGTTCAGTTTAGAAGTAAATAGTTACTCTACTGAGATACTCCTGTGTTAAGAGTTTGTTTTGAATATTGTCTATGTAATGCCAGGCCTTGTGTTTGATTGCAAAGTTGAGCTTGGAATGTTGTGGCATGCGGCATCATGAGCTGTTCATCGTGCCTCCTGAGAATAATGCTTCGTATTGTTTTGCATGTCGATCTAATGCCAGTGATTTGCTTGTTAAGAAGATCATCCTCTTCTGTTGTTTCCGTGCTTAAGATGTTCGTCGTCTTATGTTTCATTCATAGCCTATATGACAAGTCGGGTAGGTTAGACGTGAAACCATATGATCTTCCGACCAACTCATCATCTTAGGCCGTGATTGGATCGTCGTTTTCCAACCAAAACCGCTTGTATAACTGACGCTTGTAAATAAAAGAAAATGGTCTCGGGCGAAGCACTTGGTTGGTCGATTTCGACTAGTAAAATATACATTGGTCTCTCAAATTACACGTGTAACCCGCCGGTTTTACTTACAGACCTCGGGCCCTTGGTTTCATTATACCTTTATTTTACGTGTTGTTTCTGATGACGAGTACATTACACTTGTTTGTTAAAACAGGTGTGAAATAAACCAGAGCTCCCAAGCGCGGCCTTACCATTTCAAGCCGTCTCAGTCTCTCGAAGGTGCTCATAGGTGTCCGATGATCCTGGCTTCCTGAATGAACATCGGGCGCTGTATCAGACTATCCATAGGGCCTGCGAGGCCCTCTTCGTCGTCCTTCGAGTTGTTGCGCTCGCCGTGGCGCCAAGCATTGTTAACATGGTCAACGAACATGAGGATTCAGGAGATGACTTTATTTTGACTGGATGACAGTAGGGACCCACTAGGGCCATAGTCGTACGTACGCAAGTGCCTCCTTATTATGTGCAACTATATTTTTTTGCTTCCTCCTGGTTTCCTGACATCACGGTCCCACACCATTGCCAACCTATGTAGTCAATATAAACAAGAGAATTGCACAAGGTGCGGCCGACAGCTGGGACCAAGCAGCTCGAGCAGTATTTGTGTTTTTTAGGCGTGAGCACTTCAGAGCTTTTATTGGCGATATTTTCGTTGTTGTTCAGAGGAGAACAGGGTATTAACTGGGCGGGCTGTGGCCCGTCTAGACCAGGTCAGATATCTAGCCCAGATATTAATTTTTTTCAAGATGAAAATGGCTAGCCCGGCTATACTTTTTTTTAGGAATACCCATGCAAGGCCAACTTGTTATTCTCCGCCCCGCCGGGCTGCAACTCTTTCCTAGGAGGGATGCATTAGGCTTAACAGGAAAATGGGCTTTAAAAATAATAAATGGGATGTAATTATAAAAACTGGGCAGTAACTATAAAAATGCACGAAACACGAAATCAGTTTCCAAAATATTATTTATGGATTTTGAAAATCTTAATTTTTAATTGTTGCACGCGCAATGTTTCGTTGGATTTTTACGTAATACAAATTTATATTTAATCTGACTAGAAATTTTGGGAGAAAAATATTTCGGATCCCATCAAAATGTGGGAGATTTTATTGAATTATGTCTTGAACGGTTGGTTGAAATTATTAATCGTTGTCCTAGCTAGAAAATGGGTTGTACTTTTAACAAACCGTAAATGGGCTGTAGTAAATTCTATTAGAATTCAAAAATGGGTTGTACATTCTTACAAATCGGAAATGGGCTATAAATTCTCTGCCACACACTTGTGGGCCTACTAAGTTTGATGCGTCCCCTAAAAAAAGAAGTTGACGCGTATTCCTCTCCGCGTGGGCATCCACTGCCGCGTCTTCCCCGGCTCTGCGTCGTCCCCTTCCAAGGCCTCGCCGTCGTCCACCGCCGTGGTTCTCTCGGTGCGGCGTGGTCAATGTGGTCAACGACCAACTTCTATCGGAAGAGTACTGTACATGGAGAGGCTGACAGCTGGGTCCACGGCAACCGCAAGGAAGTGCCTCCTTATTACGCGCAAAATAGTTATTCCTCCACCTGACAGCAGGGACCCACCGGATGGGCCACCGTAGTTCGCGAAAAAATGTTTCCCCCCTGACTGCTGGGACCCACCGGACGGGCCACCGTATTTCGCAAAAAAAATGTTCCCCCCTCTGTCAGCTCGGGCCCATTGGAACCTCCTTATTACGCACAAAAAATGAATACTCCCCCTGCTAGCTGGGACCCTCCTTGGTGGGAGGCTGACTTGTGGGCCTACTAAGTTTACGGGGATGGAGGGCTTTGTCAACTTAGTCAATATGAACGATTCTAGCTACAGTGACCATACGATGTCCATCCAACGGCCGTAGTGCTTCTTCAACCTTTGGTCTTCTTGCTCCAGCCTCCCAAAGCAGCGCCGGTTGTGCCGCATGCTCCTGCCTCCTATGGCCGGCTATGCTGCTGCGGAGGCCTCACAGCCCCCTACTATTCCCACCGCTGGCCAGGCCCTGCGGCGACGACAGCCTCACACCGCAGCCGAACCAGTGAACCCTCGTACTCCTCTCTGCGCGGGCTTCCACTGTCGCGTCTTCCCCGGCTCCGCTTCGTCCCCTTCCTAGGCCTCGCCGTCATCCACCGCCCTGGTGATCTCAGCACGACGTGGTCAACGTGGTCAAGGAACGACTTCCATCGGAAGAGTACTGTACGTGGAGAGGCTGACAGCTGGGTCCACGGCGGCCGCAAGGAAGTGCCTCCTTATTACATGCAAAATAATTATTCCTCCACCTGACAGCAGGGACCCACAGGTCGGGCCACCTGTAGGACCTTGAAGTATGTCTAGAGGGGGGTGATTAGACTACTTGACCAATGAAAAACTTAACCTTTTCCCAATTTTAGTCTTTGGCAGATTTTAGCTATCTTAGCACAAGTCAAGCAATCTTCACACAATTCAAGCAAGCATGCAAAGAGAATATGAGCAGCGGAAATTAAAGCATGCAACTTGCAAGAATGTAAAGGGAAGGGTTTGGAGATTTCAAACGCAATTTGGAGACATGGTGATTTTTGAGCCGTGGTTCCGATAGGTGGTGCTATCGTACATCCACATTGATGAAGACTTCAACCCACAAAGGGTAACGGTTGCGCGAGTCCACGGAGGGCTCCACCCAAAAGGGTCCATGAAGAAGCAACCTTGTCTATCCCACCATGGCCGTCACCCACGAAGGACTTGCCTCACTAGCGGTAGATCTTCACGAAGTAGGCAATCTCCTTGCCCTTACAAACTCCTTGGTTCAACTCCACAATCTTGTCGGAGGCTCCCAAGTGACACCTAGCCAATCTAGGAGACACCACTCTCCAAGAAGTAACAAATGGTGTGTTGATGATGAACTCCTTGCTCTTGTGCTTCAAATGATAGTCTCCCCAACACTCAACTCTCTCTCACAGGATTTGGATCTGGTGGAAAGAAGATTTGAGTGGAAAGCAACTTGGGGAAGGCTAGAGATCAAGATTCAAATGGTAGGAATGGAATATCTTGGCCTCAACACATGAGTAGGTAGTTCTCTCTCAGAAATGGTAAGTTGGAAGTGTAGGTTTGTTCTGATGGCTCTCTCCATGAATGAAGAGGAGGTGTAGGATTATATATAGCCTCCACACAAAATCTAACCGTTACACACAATTTACCAATCTCGATGGGACCGAATCAACAAACTCGGTCGGACCGATTCAGTAAACCTAGTGATTGTTAGTGATTTCGGTGGGACCGACATGCAACTCGGTAGGACCGAAATGGTTAGGGTTAGGGCATAACATAATCTCGGTGAGACCGATTACTCAAACTCGGTGAGACCGATTTTGGTAATTAGCTAACCAGAGAGTTGGTCAGGTAAACTCGGTGGGACCGAATTGCTCTTTTTGGTGGGACCGAAATGTTACGAAAGGGAAACACAGAGTTTACATTGCAATCTCGGTGGGACCGATCGCTCACTTCGGTTAGATCAAAATGTTACGAAGGGAAACAGAGATATTACAATCCCATCTCGGTGAGACCGAGATCCCTATTGGTGAGACCGATTTGCCTATGGTTTGCGGCAGTGGCTATGACATCTGAACTCGGTGGCGCTGGATAGAATGAATCGGTGGGGCCGAGTTTGACTTTAGGTTTAGGTCATATGTGGATATGAGAAAGTATTTGAGGGTTTTTTGGAGCATATCACTAAGAACTTGAAGCAAGAAACTCATCAAGCAACACCTCATCCCTCCTTGATAGTATTGGCTTTTCCTATAGACTCAATGTGATCTTGGATCACTAAAATATAAAACATAGAGTCTTGAGCTTTTGAGCTTGAGCCAATCCTTTTATCCTTAGTATTTTTGAGGAATCCACTTTCCTCATCCATGACATGCCATTCATTGAGCTTTCCTGGAATATTTGTCTTGGAATAGTATTAGCTCAATGAGCTATATGTTGTTAGGAATTACCAAAACCACCTAGGGATAGTTTCACTTTCAATCTCCCCCTTTTTGGTAATTGATGACAACATATAGATCAAAGCTTCGACAAATGATAATAAGATTGAAAAACATCGTTGCTTTGAGAAGTATGTGATAAGCAAGAGCTCCCCCTAAATTTGTACATAGTTTAAGATTTGCTTTGGACTGCAAATGCACAAGGAGTTAGGCTCATGGGTTACTCTTCCATGTCACATACATCTTGGTGGAGCGCTCAAAATAATAAAGATTGAATACATGCACTCATCACCAAGCAAAGTGAATGATCATATAAATATAAATGAGATAATGTCATCTAACAAGCAGAAATGTAGCTTATGATCAAACACATGATCATCAATGTCTCGCAGATAATAGCGTAGTATCTAAAGCAAGCAAAAGCAAATAAAGTTCAACCACAAAGACAAGAGAGAACAAAAGCAAACTCTCTCTCTCTCTCGAAGCCTATGATCTATACATTTTTCTCCCCCTTTGGTAACAAGTTACCAAAAAGTTCCTAGAAAATGCATAGTACTACTTCGTCTCTCAGGCTTGGTCTTCAGTTGGTGGTGTAGAGATGGCTCCTTGGACGAAGACTTCAGTTAATGTGGATGGAGCTGAAGGAGTTGGTGCTGGAGCTGGTTGCACTGGAGCTATAGCTGGTGCAGATGAAGTGGCTCTGGTGTCTGTCATAGGCTCTGCAACTGATCTATGAGCTCGAGGCACTCTGGCAAATGCATCAGTAGTTGTCCTGCCCTTCCTCTCCTGCATCTCATCCTGAAGCTGCTCCACAACTGACTGAATCTCAGTTACTTTAACATCTAAGTCATAGAACTTTTGTTCCATGATTCTTTTCAGGCTCTCCTGGTTTTAAGTTAGGGTGGCCAACCCTTTCTCAATCCTCAGAGTTGATGCTATTAAGTAACCAAGCTGGTCTTGATTGCTCTTCAATAAGTACTCAGATGCCTCCTCTAAAGTTGGCATCTTGGCAGCCTTCTCCTTCTTTGCCTTCTCCTTCTTCTCTTGAGCTTACACTGAGGATGGTTCATTCTCATTCATGACAACTTGATTGTCCTCAAAATCTGGATAGATGACAAAGTGTTCCTTATCCAACCGGTATTTGCATGTGCCCATCTTGGAGTTGATCAGCTCCTGGATCTGTGGGGCATACCCACAACTTCTCTTCTGGTCTGCTGCTGTCCTCTTAATAGTCTCAACTATGAGTCTCATGACCTTGAATTTCTGTGGCACATCAAATATGTGTAGCAAATTTATTGCATGCCCTCTGATCATGTTGTGGTCTCCTGACTTGGGCAAGAGAGTGTGCCTGAGGATCCAGTTGATCATCGGCAGCCCTGACAGAAGAAAATGGACAGACCCAAACTTGAAAGTCTCAAGTGCCTTGTCTGGGATCTCCTTGTACATGTGTGACATTGAATTGTGATCCTTCTTCTTCTTGGAGTAGACATCCAAGTCATCTTCACTCTCCTTTGGTGCACTTATCAGTTCAGCCCATTCTTCAATAGTGGATTGGTACCTTGTACCTTCAGACATCCAGACTATTCTGCCATCAGGATAAAAGTGAGCTGTGGAGTAGAATTGCATAACTATCTCATCATTCTAGTTTGTGAACTTCTGTCCAACAAACTCATCAACTCCACAAGCCTTAAAACTGTCAAATACTCCTGGGTAGTGATCCTCATTGGCCTTCATGTATTTCCAATCAGCCCACCTCATGTCACAAACTATGGGCTTCTTGTCCAATAGCACAGTCTCATAGAAGTCTTGTTGTTCCTTAGTGTGGAACCTGTAATCAACAACAGTCCTCCTTCTGATTGCATAGGGATCAGACAATCTCCACTTCCTGAGCCCTGCATCCTTCCTCAGCTTCATATTCTCAGCAACTGGATGAGCATCATTGTGGTCTGGAATCTTGGGTTTCAGCTTCCTCAGAACTTGTCCTTCATCTTCTTCCTCAACTGCAACTTCAGGCACTGGGGCCTTGTTCTTCTCAGCAGCCGGTATGCTCCTGGTATTCCTCTTAGGTGCAGACTTGGCCTTGGAGGCAGATTTGGGTGCTTCTTTGGGCTTTGATGATGCAGCCCCTGACCTTATAGCATCACCCATCAGCTTTTGTGCCTTGGGTGCTGGTGCAGCAACCTCTTCTTCCTCTTCCTCTTCCATCGTGGAAGGTTTTCCAACAACTCTGGTCATGGTCTTTCTGACCCTTTCCTTCCTCTTCTTTCCTTCTGCAGCAGGCTATTTGGGATCAGGTTTCTCAGGTTCTTGTGTTGATCCTCTGACCTTTAGCATAGGTGTCCTCTTGGCAGGGACCTTCCTGTTTAGTCCAGGCTTTGTGGTCTTTGCTGAGACATACTCCTTTTTGAGCACTATCTTCTTGGAAGTAGCCTCATCTTCAGCTACCACATAGTCTTCATCCTCAGAGTCTGAGTTTCTCTTCCTTCTGGCTCTTGTGGCTGCTTTGGGCAAATTGCTAGGAGTGCTCCTGCTGCCATCATCTGAGGAACTAGAGGGACTAGTGCCCTCACTCATGTGAATCTGCTCCTCTTCCCTGTTCTGGCTATCACTTTGGTCTGACATGCTGCAAACACTGACTGCTGACCCTGTGAATAGATGTAGTTGAGATAGAATGGATGAGCATCACAAAATGCAGAGATTTTTGCAAAAGAATGATTCAAAAACTTAGTTTTAGTTTTCCACAAAAAGCATTTCGGATCAACCGATTTGCAAACTCGGTGATACCGAAGCAGCTTTTGGAACCTAAACTAGTGATCTCGGTCAGACCGAGTCAAAGTTCGCTGGCACCGAGACTGCTAGGGTTTCGCAGAGTTCTAAAATCGGTCACACCGATTTGCAATTCTCGGTCAGACCGAGAATCACTTGTGCAATGGCCTTAGCCGAATCGGTGCAACCGAGTTTTTCAACTCGGTGGGTCCGAGATGGTTTCGGCGGAAACCTAACCCTAAATTTTCAAATCACATCTAATCTAAGGATTGTTTTGACTAGATAGATGCGTTTCAATCGTGGCAAGAATCATAATGAACACAATGTGCTAGGAATCGGACGAGGATAGCACTGTGATCGAGTCCATACCCTAGTTTGGTGATGAACTCGCTACAGCGGCAACGGCGGGGATGAATTCCATTGACGGCGGCGGAGACAAGCGACTGGAGGCGGCTGGCGACGAAGTCGATGATCCGGAGACCTAGGAGGCAGAGCGAGCTATGCGCGGGCGAAGGGGTTTGGAGAAGTTTTCCAAATTTTTGCCCGTCTGTATATATAGCCCGACCCGGTCGGTGTGACCGAGTGGAACAACTTGGTGGCACCGAGATGCATAACTGTTGACAGTTACAGCAAATCGGTGAGACCGAAAACTTCAAATCGGTTGCACCGATATTGAAAACCTAGATCGACTTAGTGATCTCGGTATGACCGAAATGGAAGAATTGGTCAGACCAAAACACACAAAGAAGTTTTGGAAGTTTAAGTCCATGACGAATCGGGGACTCCGAGTGCTCCTCACACAGAGTGGTTCGAATCTGACTTGATCAAATTTTGTGACGTAGCATGAATAGAGTTTGAGACAAGAAAAGCATAGATAGCTAGAGAAGGTTCTTAGGCATTCTTGTTCATCCACTTGGCAAAAGAAAATGAAGCCAATCAATCAAAGCAACAAGTGGATGTCCTCGAATGAGTTAAATATGCAACCAACATGCTCACATAATAAAATGGCAAATGAAATATGTGGCAAAGCATGCACAACCAATTCTAGCATCTATCAAACAATTGGTGATGACTAGGTCATCTATATATGAGTATATTGACTTAGGAGTCAAATGATAACATTTGATCATAGGTCATACTCATCGTTTAAGCTCAAGTGGGGTTACCACTTTTACATAATGCATTGATGTGTTCACATCATTAGAGTTGCTTTGACTCAATTCTTAGAGTTAAGCTCCCCCTAGATGTGAGATCCCCCCTTAGAGGGATGAACTAACCTTGGGTTTTGTCGATGATGACTTCATGTAGGTGTTGAAGATGTGGATGCTCAATGTTGATGAAGATCATTTGGAGCAATCCTTCGGAGTGAGTTGCACTTTCAATACCTACACGGGTTAGTCCCATAAGGAACAAACAAGTATATCCATAGACATAGAGTGATGCACACACAAGATGATGTCCATGAAAGCATTAGGTTACCTTGTCCCTTGCCTTACCAACATGAGGGTTTGTGACTCCTTGAACTAGTGCAAGATGTGGAAGTTGATTGCACTTGTCCTTGCCATAATGATATGAAGGAAGAATGTTGGCGGAGTCACCCTCAAGAACTCTCTAGTTCTTCTTTTTCGGGATCCACATCATCTTGATGGGAATCCTTGGAGTTGTAGTCGTGCTTGATGAAGTAGAACTTGACGTAGTCTTGGGAACCCACTTGACCAAGGCCTTAGGAGCTTCTTCAAATGCATCAATCTCCTCTTGAAGCTTGTCCTTGCCTTTGTGCTTGTGGTCTTGTGGTGGAAGATCATCTTGAGCTTGTGTCCCCTTGAAGGAAGTGGGATCATACTTCTTTTGTTGACGAAAAAACTTCATCTTGTGATATTGATCTTCTTCCCACTCATCTCCATTGACATTGAACTTTCGTTCAAAACCAACACCTTGATTCTTCCGGTGCCTTCCTTGCTTGCGTACAATTTCCTCGAATTGCTTACTCCCGACAAGGCTCTTGTAAACACCTTTCTCTATAATTCCCTTCAATAAGCTATTTTCTTGCTCAAGTGTAACTTGGCTAAGAGAATCATTAGTGGAATCAAGAGAACTACTGGAAGCAACAATATTGGATTTATCATGATTATTGTTACTACTAGAGGAAGAATCCTTCTTGTTCTTGTTACTAGACTTGACTTGAGGCATGTAAGTAAATAAGAGTAAATGCTTGGCAATGTAAGAAGAACTTTTCTTGCGAAGGTCATCATTGATTGCTTTTAAGAACTCATGCTCTTGCTCAAGATTGAGCTTTTCAAAGCGTAACTTCTCATGAGTCCTCAAAAGTTATCGATGATCCCCTAAGATAGTTTCATGAGCTAACTTAAGAGTGTTTAGTTCTTTAGTTAGAAGCTCAATCTTCTCCTTATCATTGTCATTCGTTCTATCTTGTTTAGCATGATTAATTGACGTTTCATCATAGTATTCATCACTAGAGTTGTCAATAAGTAAATCATCATCACCTAACAAGTCATCTTCATCACTATTAAAATCAACATACTCGGGGTGAGTTACCTTAGGGCCTTTAGCCATGAAGCATCTTCCAATTACTTCATTTGGTGAATCAAATATGTCGTAGGAGGTGGTCGACACAAGTGCTAGACCGGCAACACCTTCATCTTGAGTATGTTCGTAGTCGGGGTGATAGCTTCTCTCAGAGTGATGTTCAGAGTCGGAACCGGATACCCATTCACCAACATGAGCTTGATGTCTTTGTTTTGTGTAGCTCTTTGATGACTTGTCCTTCCTTTCCGAATCCTTGCCTCTCTGGGATGTTCTTCGTTCATAACGATCATCTCTACTCCTCCTCTCTCTTGGCGGTGATTCTTATCTTCTACTTCTTCTCTTGGGAGAATCTTCTCTTCTTTTGTAGGGTGCCGTACACTCATTGGAATAGTGTCCGGGTCCCCCACAATTGTAGCAATTGCGCTCTCGATTGGAAGATCTTTTGTCATTGTAGGACCTTGACTTGGAGCTTCTTTCTTTGCTTCTACTCTTGTAGAATTTGTTGAAGTTCTTCACCATTAAGCTCAATTCTTCATTGAAGGTTTGTTTCTCACTTGATGATGTAGGGGCTTCAAATGAGGCTTTGTAAGCATCACTTGACTTGTTGTGAACTTCCTCCTTATCCTTGAGTGACATCTCATGAGCAACAATTCTTCCAATGACCTCCGTTGGCTTGAGATTCTCGTAATTGGGCATCATTTGGATCAATGTGCACACGGTATCATATTTTACATCCAATGCTCTTAGGATCTTCTTGATGATGAATCTGTCGGTCATCTCTTCACTTCCTAAGCCCGCAATCTCATTTGTGATAAGAGCAAGCCTAGAGTACATTTCAGCGACACCTTCACCATCCTTCATTTTGAACTTGTCAAGTTGACTTTGGAGCACATCCAATTTGGATTCCTTGACGGAGTCAGTACCGTCGTGCATATCAATCAAAGTATCCCAGATTTCCTTTGCATTCTCAAGATGGCTGATTTTGTTGAATTCTTCGGGGCACAATCCATTGAAGAGGATATCACAAGCTTGAGCGTTGTATTGCAGCATCTTCAATTCATCTGCACTAGCTTCACGATTTGGTTCCCTCCCATCAAAGAATTCACCTTGCAAGCCAATACACACAATAGCCCAAACGGCGGGGTTATGTCCGAGAATATGCATTTTCATCTTATGCTTCCAACTAGCAAAATTAGTACCATCAAAGTAAGGACCTCTACGGTGATAATTTCCCTCGCTAGACGCCATACTCTCCTAGGTTGTGAAACCAAGGCTATGACCACCAAAAGCTATGGAAATCAAAGCAAATGGAGACCAAAGCTCTGATACCACTTGTAGGACCTTGAAGTATGTCTGGAGGGGGGGTGATTAGACTACTTGACCAATTAAAAACATAACCTTTTCCCAATTTTAGTCTTTGGCAGATTTTAGCTATCTTAGCACAAGTCAAGCAATCTTCACATAATTCAAGCAAGCATGCAAAGAGTATATGAGCAGGGGAAATTAAAGCATGCAACTTGTAAGAATGTAAAGGGAAGGGTTTGGAGATTTCAAACGCAATTTGGAGACACGGTGATTTTTGAGCCGTGGTTCCGATAGGTGGTGCTATCGTACATCCACGTTGATGGAGACTTCAACCCACGAAGGGTAACGGTTGCGTGAGTCCACGGAGGGCTCCACCCAGAAGGGTCCACGAAGAAGCAACCTTGTCTATCCCACCATGGCCGTCACCCACGAAGGACTTTCCTCACTAGCGGTAGATCTTCACGAAGTAGGCGATCTCCTTGCCCTTACAAACTCCTTGGTTCAACTCCACAATCTTGTCGGAGGCTCCCAAGTGACACCTAGCCAATCTAGGAGACACCACTCTCCAAGAAGTAACAAATGGTGTGTTGATGATGAACTCCTTGCTCTTGTGCTTCAAATGATAGTCTCCCCGACACTCAACTCTCTCTCTCACAGGATTTGGATCTGGTGGAAAGAAGATTTGAGTGGAAAGCAACTTGGGGAAGGCTAGAGATCAAGATTCATATGGTAGGAATGGAATATCTTGGCCTCAACACATGAGTAGGTAGTTCTCTCTCAGAAATGGTAAGTTGGAAGTGTGGGTTTGTTCTGATGGCTCTCTCCACGAATGAAGAGGAGGTGGAGGGGTATATATAGCCTCCACACAAAATCTAACCGTTACACACAATTTACCAATCTCGGTGGCACCGAATCAACAAACTCGGTCGGACCGATTCAGTAAACCTAGTGACCGTTAGTGATTTTGGTGGGACCGACATGCAACTCGGTAGGACCGATATGGTTAGGGTTAGGGCATAACGTAATCTCGGTGAGACCGATTACTCAAACTCGGTGAGGCCGATTTTGGTAATTAGTTAACCACAGAGTTGGGCAGGTAAACTCGGTGGGACCGATTCGCCCTTTTCGGTGGGCCCGAAATGTTACGAAAGGGAAACAGAGAGTTTACATTGCAATCTCGGTGGGATCGATCGCTCACTTCGGTTGGACCGAAACGTTACGAAGGGAAACAGAGAGATTAGAATCCCATCTCGGTGAGACCGAGATCCCTATCGGTGAGACCGATTTGCCTAGGGTTTGTGGCAGTGGCTATGACATCTGAACTCGGTGGCGCCGGATAGAATGAATCGGTGAGGCCGAGTTTGACTTTAGGTTTAGGTCGTATGTGGATATGAGAAAGTAGTTGAGGTTTTTTTGGAGCATATCACTAAGCACTTGAAGCAAGAAACTCATCAAGCAACACCTCATCCCTCCTTGATAGTATTGGTTTTTCCTATAGACTCAATGTGATCTTGGATCACTAAAATATAAAATGTAGAGTCTTGAGCTTTTGAGCTTGAGCCAATCCTTTTACCCTTAGTATTTTTGAGGGATCCACTTTCCTCATCCATGCCATGCCATTCATTGAGCTTTCCTAAAATATTTGTCTTGCAATAGTATTAGCTCAATGAGCTATATGTTGTTAGGAATTACCAAAACCACCTAGGGATAGTTGCACTTTCACCACCGTATTTCGCGAAAAAACTTTTCCCCCTCTGTCAGCTCGGAACCACCGGAAGTGCCTCCTTATTACACACAAAAAATGAATACTCCCCTAGCTAGCTGGGACCCTCCTTGGTGGGAGGCTGACTTGTGGGCCTACTAAGTTGACGGGGACGGAGGGCTTTGTCAACTTAGTCAATATGAACGATTCTAGCTCCAGCGACCGTACGATGTCCATCCAACGACCGTAGTGATTCTTCAACCTCTGGTCTTCGTGCTCCAGCTGCCCAAAGCAGCGCCGGTCGTGCCGCATGCTCCTGTCTCCCGTGGCCGGCTGTGCTACCGCGGAGGCCTCACTGCCCCCTACTATTCGCACTGCTGGCCTGATTCTGCAGCGACGGCAGCCTCACACCGCAGCCGAACCAGTGAACTCTCATACTCCTATCTGCGCGGGCATCCACTGCCGCGTCTTCCCCGGCTCTGCGTCGTCCCCTTCCTAGGCCTCGCTGTCGTCCACCGCCGTGGTGCTCTCGGTGCGGCGTGGTCAATGTGGTCAAGGAACGACTTCCATCGGACGTGGACTGTACATGGAGAGGCTGACAGCTAGGTCCATGGCCGCAGCAAGGAAGTGCCTCATTATTACACGGAAAATAATGATACATCCACCTGACAGCAGGGACCCACCAGACGGACCACTGTATTTCGCGAAAAAAAATGTTTCCCCCTGACTGCTGGGACCCACCATCTACATCTTTGCACGCAGGAAAGTGCCTGACAGTCGAGACCCACCTGGTCGAAGCGTACGTAGCGTTGTCATTCTGGTCGCGAACGTGTACGTACATACTGGTTGATGTAGAGGCGCGTACGTGTCGTGGTAGAGGCACGCACATGTCGTAGTAGAGGCACGCACGTAGCATGTACATGTACGTACAACGGCCAGGGTGCAAGAAAGTAAATACGGCCACGTACGTACATATGGGCGGGGTCTCGAACGCCTACTCACGCATACGTATGGCGAGGGCTCATGTACATGGCTAGGTCAGAACGGAGAAACAACGTCGTCATCGTGTTCATGGGGAGCCAACCGGCTGGGTCGGAACGGAATGCGTCGTCGTGTTCATCGGGAGGGCTTGGACGGAACAGGCGATGGAAACTAGGCCAGGCGTACCGCAAAACGGAGGAAACAGACTTGTGTTCGACCGGCCACGTTCGAAACGTGATCCTGTTCATCGGGAGGGGTCTGGTGTACCGCAAAACGGAGGAAACAGACTTCTGTTGGACCTCCTACGGTCGAAACGGGGTCCTGTTAATCAGGACGGGTGTGGCGTACCGCAAAACGGATGAAACGGACTTGTATTGGACCGCTACGGTCGAAACGGGGGTCCTGTTCATCGGGAGGGGTGTGGCGTACTACAAAATGGGACTCCACGGGATACTGTTCACCTTCACTGTTAACCTCCTCAAGCCTCCACGGGCTACTGTTCATCCACCGTCGACCTCCTCCAGCCTCCACCTGCGACTGTTCATCCACGAGCTCCTGTTCAAACAGCCTCCACCGTGCGCTACTTCACCGGCTACTGTTTAACCACCCCTCTCCATGGGCTCCTCTTCAACCTCCCTTCCACGGGCTATTTTTCATCCACCCCTCCACCGTCTACTGTTCATCCATCCCTCCACGGGGTCGTCCTGTTCATCCAGCCCCAACCGGCTCGATCGATCGGGGTCTTGTTCATCTAGAGGCAACACCACGGGGTCCTGTTCATCCACCCCCACCGCTCACTGTTCATCCACCCCCCCCCCTCCCCCCGCAATGCTCATTGTTCATCCAAACCCGCCCTGCAATGCTCACTGTTCATCCAGAGGTAGCATCAATCGGCTTCAGTTAGCAGCAGTAGCGTGCCCCCTAGGCTTGTGGCCACCTAGTGGGTCCCATTTTGTAGTTTCTTCGCCCAATATTTTTTTATATTCCAAAACTATTCTCCACAAAGTTTCAGGACATTTGGAGTTGTGCAGAATAGGTATATCAGATTTGCTCCTTTCCAGTCAGAATTCCAGCTGTCAGCATTCTCCCTCTTCATGTAAATCTTGTAAAATAAGAGAGAAAAAAGCATAAGTATTGTCCCATAATGTGCATAACAGTCCATAATGCAATAAATATGAACATAAAAACATGATGTAAAATGGACGTATCACGTGGTTCTCCTACTGGATTGATACCTTGGTTCTTAACTGAGGGAAATACTTATCTCTACTGTACTGCATCATCCTCTCCTCTTCGAGGAAAACCCAACGCAGCTCACAAGTAGCATTGGGTAACCCCCAAGTGTAAGGGTTAAGTAACCTAGCAACATGTTTTTCCATTGACTGGGAACCAAGGTTTATCTAACGAGTAGGAGTTTCTATAGCAAACCAAATCATCGATACTTGCACACCAAACACGAAACACTCTTGTCCCCAACGTTTCAAAAAGGTTGTCAAGCTTCTTTACAAGGATAAGTTGCATGGTATGGTAAGAATTGATAGATAGACAAAATAATAAAAAAGGTACAACAAAGAAAGAAAATTGTAATGATGTAAGCAATAAAAAAAGATAGACCCAGGGGGCATATTATCACTAGAGGCATCTCTCCAAGCAAAATAAATAAGGTGTGGTGAACAAATTACAGTTGGGCAACACTTAAATTATAATATTTCCATTTATGACTATGATCATTCATGGCACAATCTTGCACATACGTTACGTCCGTGATGTGTAGAATGTTATCCAACTACATCTACAACTAACACTCCGCCCCAAGACCACTATCCAGCATGCATATCAAAGTATTAAGTTTATGACAAATAGAGTTGCGATAAGCATGAGGACATAATGTAGACAGTAAAACTATCATACAAGTGTGATAAAGTGAAAGGATCGATATGGTTGACTAGAGGGGGAGGGGTTGAATAGGCAACTACCAATTTTTAGATCTTTTAAATAAATCAGGCTTGACAATAAAATAGGTTGTCTAGATATGCAGCTACGTGGAAAACCTGTATGACAAGAACAATAACAAGCTCATAAGCAAGCACAAGATACAAACACAATAGCTTGCACAAAGTAAAGGTTAGAAGTAGACACAAGTGGAGTCAATCGAGACGAGGATGTGTTACCAAAGTTCTCTTCCTTTAGGGGGAGGTACGTCTCTGTTGGAGCGGTGTGGAGGCACAATGCTCCCCAAGAAGCCACTAGGGCTACCCTATTCTCCTCACTCCCTCACACAATGCAAGATGTCGTGATTCGACTAGTGGCGCCCTTGAAGACGTCGAATGGACCTTTACAAACAAGGTTGGGGCTCTCTCCACAACTTAATGGGATAATTATTTATGCCCCTAGTTGTGTCCCACTCATCTATTTTACCCCTAATTCCCAAAAGTCACTGGTTCTATCCAAGTCACTTTGCTCCTCTTATGCTTTTGCCCTTTGACTGTTTGACCGTCAGTTTGAAAACTTCATAACTAATTCATACTAAATCAGAAAATGCAAATAAGATACCAAAATGTTCAGAAAAACATCACCTATATGTCAGTTTCATTTGCATTCATGAAAAAAGTGTTGGAAAGTGCACATCCGAGTTTTAGCTCTTTTGATACCACCATGAATAGTAAACTCTAAAAAATTCAAAAAAAATCAAAAAAATATGGTGGCAAAGAACGACAAATGTTCTAAGTGCTTGCCAAGTTTCATTAGGGAACGACATTCGCGGAAGTCGTGGCAAAAAATAATCTATTTTGGAGTGATGATTGTTTTTTTGCCGCAGCACCCACAAATTTTATTCCCTCATGAAACTTGGCAGGCACTTAAAACATTTGTCATTCTTTGCCACCAATTTTTTTTGATTTTTTATTTGAACTTTTTTAGATTTTACTATTCATGGTGGTAGCATAAGAGCTAAAACTCGGATGGGCACTTTCCAACACTTTTTCATGAATGCAAATGACACTAACATATAGGTGATGTTTTTCTGAACATTTTGGCATCTTATTTGCATTTTTCTGATTTAGTATGAATTAGTTATGAAGTTTTCAAAATGACGGTCAAACGGTCAAAGGGCAAAAGCATAAGAGGAGCAAAGTGACTTGGACAGAACCGGTGAATTTTGGGAATTAGGGGTAAAACAGACGAGTGGGACACAACTAGGGGCATAAATCTAATTATCCCCAACTTAATTGGAGGCTCCCAACACCACCATGAAGCTTCACCATAATGAAATGTGGCTCTGAGGTGACCTCTTCCGTCTAGGGTGCACAAACACCCAAGAGTAACAAGATCTGCAAGGGATTAGTTGGGGAGCCTAATATCACTTGGTGGAAGTGTAGATCGAGGCCCTCTCCTCCAAACCATAGAACAACAACAAGTTATGTTGACTAGGGAGAGAGACAGGGCAACAATGGAGCTTGGGGGAAGAAGAGGTGAGCCTTCCTGGGGGAAGAAGACCCCCTATAAATAGTGGGGGGAATCCTTTTATTTTTTCCAAAGCCTGCACATGAGTGGTACTACCACTCCGGGGAGTGGTACTACTGCTTAGTGTGGTAGTTCCAGCTGTAGCATGCGAGTACATGAATACATGAGTGGTAGTGCCACCAGAGTGGTACTACCGTCCTCACTAGCGATACTACCGCTAAGTGTCTCAGAACAAAGTGAACCAGCGGTAGTAGAGGGTTGCCAGGGTGAAAGTACCCTGTGAGTGGTACTGCCGGATAGCATCCACTCTACTACCTTAAATGTGGACAAGGGCAACAAAGGAAAAAATAGGCAGAAGTGAGTGAGGTAGTAAATAGCGGAAGTACCGCTCAAGCGGTACTACCGCCCTATTACCGATCTACTACCATTAATTCCTCTAGGCTACAGAGAGACTATATTAGTGGAGTAGTACTAGCTGATAACCCACAAGTATAGGAGATCGCAACAGTTTTTGAGGGTAGAGTATTCAACCCAAATTTATTGATTCGACACAAGGGAAGCCAAAGAATATTCTCGAGTATTAGCAGATGAGTTGCCAATTCAACCACACCTGAAAGACTTAATATCTGCAGCAAAGTATTTAGTAGCAAAGTAGTATGGAAGTAATGGTAACAGTGGCAATAGTAACAGTAGCAGTTTTGTAGCAATGGTAACAGTAGCAACGGAGAAGTAACTTAGCAAAGATCAATATGAAACGAGCTCATAGGCAATGGATAAATGATGGATAATTACGCCGGATGTCATTCATCATGCAATAGTTATAACATAGGATGACACAGAACTAGCTCCAATTCATCAATATAATGTAGGCATGTATTCTGAATATAGTCATACGTGCTTATGGAAAAGAACTTGCATGACATCTTTTGTCCTACCCTCCCGTGGCAGCGGGGTCCTAATGGAAACTAAGGGATATTAAGGCCTCCTTTTAATAGAGTACCAGAACAAAGCATTAGCACTTAGTGAATACATGAACTCGTCAAACTACGGTCATCACTGGGAAGTGTCCTGACTATTGTCACTCCGGGGTTGCCGGATCATAACACGTAGTAGGTGACTATAACTTGCAAGATAGGATCAAGAATACTCATATATTCATGAAAACATAATAGGTTTAGATCTGAAATCATGGCACTCGAGCCCTAGTGACAAGCATTAAGCATGGCAAAGTCACATCAACATCAATCTTAGAACATAATGGATACTAGGGATCAAACCCTAACAAACCTAACTCTATTACATGGTAAATCTCATCCAACCCATCACCGTCCAACAAGCCTACGATGGGATTACTGATGCACAGCGGTGAGCATCATGAAAATGGTGGTGGAGGATGGTTGATGATGACGATGGCGACGGATTCCCCTCTTCGGAGCCCCGAACAGACTCCAGATTAGCCCTCCCGAGGAAGAACATGGCTTGGCGGCGGCTTCGTATCGTAAAACGCGATGAATCCTTCTCTCTTATTTTTTCTCCCCGAACGTGAATATATGGAGTTGGAGTTGAGGTCGGTGGAGGTCCAGGGGCCCACGAGGCAGGGGCGCGCCCAGGGGGTAGGGCGCGCCCCCCACCATCGTGGCTAAGGTGTGGGCCCCATTCAGCTGATTCTTTCGCCAGTATTTTTTATTAATTCCAAAAAGTGACTCCATGAAGTTTCAGGTCATTCCGAGAACTTTTATTTCTGCACAAAAATAACACCATGGCAATTCTGCTGAAAACAACGTCAGTCCGGGTTAGTTCCATTGCAATCATGCAAGTTAGAGTCCAAAACAAGGGCAAAAGAGTTTGGAAAAGTAGATACATTGGAGACGTATCACTAGCACAGTAGTACGGCAGGAGCCATACTACCGCTCAACTACCTCAAATGCAACTTAGGCATCAGTAGCCCAAAAACAAGCGGTAGTACCCGCGGCACTGAAATGTGGAAGTACCGCAGAAGTGGTACTACCGCTTCCCGAGGCGGTACTACCTCTTGGGTGCTTCAAGAAAACCCAAGAGCAAAAATAGTAGGACCTCCAAAGTTGCAGGAAGGGTATGTGGGTGCATATGGGTATGTGTACGTGTTGATTCCACCCTAACCTTTCCAAAGCGGAACCCATCTTAATTGTAAGGTTTTCCCACGACTCAAATCCACTGAAAAACCGTCTTCACTCTCTATCACCGAGGGAAATAAACCGTCTTGTGCTAGTAATAGAATATCTGAAATGCTCAAGGCACATGGTTAGTCCGCAAATAGCATTGTCATCAATCACCAAAAACATCAGAGGGGAATATGCCCTAATAATCTCCCCATATTTTGTGGATTGTTGACAACACCTGATTTGCACAAAGGATATCAAAGAATATGCTGCAAACCAAAAATCTACAAAATATTGACGGGCTCCCCCTAGATGTGTGCACTATTTGAATATTCTTTTGGAATATAAGATGCACAGACTAGGATCAACACTCCCCCTATATTTTATAGAGTAGGCAATACTTGCAACACACATAATATGAAAACTGAGCAGGGTTGCAAGTATGAGCATGTGAGCATGAAGATAAAGGGCACAATATAAGCATAGCTCAATATACTAAGATAATAATACATATTAAAGATAAATAAAGGGTAGTGTATGTCTCACACCATACACACATAGTCTCAAGGTCTCACAAACCAAAGCAAATAAGATAAAAGAGTTCATAAGCAAATAAAGAGAGGCAATAAGACAAGCTTGCAACTCAGCAACCCTACAAATCACCCGGTCATTTGGCATCGAGATGCCGAAAAGGCAAAGAGTGACTAAACCGACCCGAGGTGGTAGCACCACTCCACATCCTCATCCATGGAGTCCTTAGGTTCCTCCTCCTCCTCGTGATCCTTAGACGCCTCGACGATCTCCTCATCATTAGTAGTAGTAGTACAAGGAGCAAAAGTGGCACCAGTAGAGTCGTCAGAATTTGTACAACAGTTGCTCTTGGAGACCCACCTCTCCTCTAAAGTGACCTTCTTCTCCAATCCACTAGCAACCTCAGTGTCCATCTTGCGCATCATCATGATCTGAAGCTGGCGAGCTAGCTTCTCTTACACGTGAGCCTCATACATCTTGTACTGCACATCAACTTGAAGATAGAATAGCTTCTTGACCTTCTTCTTGACCTTCGCAGACCAAGATGGTTGCTTAGTGGGTGGCACATAGTCTGGCTCATCCTACTCTCCGGAATCAGTGGCGGGAATCTCAATTTAAGGGGGCGGTGCAGCGCCCAGTGCTCCTTCTGCCTCAACTTGATCACCTCATGACGCACAAGTGGGTAGTATCATGGTTCTGTCAAGATCATGTGGACGGTGCTGTCGACGCGTCTAGTAGTAAAGGTGGCACCAGGGTGGTGGCCAGAAATAGCGAGGGCGTATGGTTGGTGACAAGGTGCACTAGCTATCAAGGGGTCACCGATCCTCTAACTCTGGAGATGTTGGCACGCCGAGTGCAATTTTGCTGGCAAGGGAGAAGAACTATCAACATGTGATGGTGGAGACAGATGGCCTCAATGTAGTCCAGATGTGGGAAGGAAGACTAAAGGGCAAATCGAAGTGATGCACATCTTCAAAGAGTGCGGGAGTAGCTGTTTTACTTTCAGGGATTTGAGCTACATTATGCTAGTCGCCTCATAAATTCAATCGCTCATATTTGTGCCGAGGGCATCTCAAGGCGGACCCGTAAACCTCTCGCAACCATCTGGGCCGCGGAAGACATCCAACGCCCACCTGTAAAGGTCCGCGGGGCTGTACGGATGCGATTTCTCCCGCAAACCGGAGACAAACATGGGGGAGGTTTGTGGGTTCGGACCAATCCCAAGCCTGTTTTCTGACAGCCTTGTCCCACCAACCCCTCTCCTGCGCGCTCCCGCTCGATGCTAGCTGCTCGCATTCATGCCGCTATAGAGCGCGCTACTCAACATTCAAGAGGGCTCAGGGCAGACGTGACCTCTCACTGCCTCCGCCATTGAAGTTGTGTGTCAGCCGAGGGCGCTGGTACGTCTCCAACGTATCTATAATTTTTTATGTATTCCTGCCAAATTTATAATATTTTTACATGATTTTGGTATGATTTGGTTAGAACTAACCCGGACTGACGCTGTTTTCAGCAGAACTACGGTGGTGTTGTTTTTGTGCAGAAATAAAACTTCTCAGAATGCGCTGAAAATCAAGGAGATTTTTTATGGAAAATATAAAAAATACTGGAACAAAGAGTTGCCGGAGGACAGTCCCATGGGTCCCACAAGGGTGGAGGGCGCGCCCCCCTAGGGCGCGCCCCTGCCTCGTCGACTCTCCGTGGGGCCCCCTGACTTGTTCTCGACGCCAACCTCTCCTATAAATCCCCAAACCTCCAGAACATAACCTAGATCGGGAGTTCCGCCGCTGCAAGCCTCTGTAGCCAGCAAAAACTAATCGGGACCCTGTTCCGGCACCCTGTCAGAGGGGGGATCCATCACCGGTGGCCATCTTCATCATCTCGGCGCTCTCCATGATGAGGAGGGAGTAGTTCACCCTCGGGGCTGAGGGTATGGACCAGTAGCTATGTGTTTGATCTCTCTCTCTCTCTCTCTCTCGTGTCCTTGATATGGCACGATCTTGCTGTACCGCGTGCTTTGCTATTATAGTTGGATCTTATGATGTTTTCCCCCTCTGCCCTCTTGTAATGGATTGAGTTTTTTCTTTCAAGTTATCTTATCGGATTGAGTATTTAAGGATTTGAGAACACTTGATGTATGTCTTGCATGTGCTTATCTGTGGTGACAATGGGATATTCACGTGATTCACTTGATGTATGTTTTGGTGATCAACTTTTGGGTTCAGTGACCTTGTGAACTTATGCATAGGGGTTGGCACACGTTTTTGTCTTGACTCTCCGGTAGAAACTTTGGGGCACTCTTTGAAGTTCTTTGTGTTGGTTTGAATAGATGAATCTGAGATTGTGTGATGCATATCGTATAATCAATCCCGCGGATACTTGTGGTGACATTGGAGTATCTAGGTGACATTAGGGTTTTGGTTGATTTGTATCTTAAGGTGTTATTTTACTACGAACTCTAGGGCTGTTTGTGACACTTATAGGAATAACACAATGGATTGATCAGAAAGAATAACTTTGAGGTGGTTTTGTACCCTACAATAATCTCTTCATTTGTTCTCCGCTATTAGTGACTTTGGAGTGACTCTTTGTTGCACGTTGAGGGATTGTTATATGATCTAATTATGTTATCATTGTTGAGAGAACTTGCACTAGTGAAAGTACGAACCCTAGGCCTTGTTTTGAAGCATTGGAATACCGTTTGTGCTCACTTTTATCATTAGTTACCTTGTTGTTTTTATATTTTTAGATTACAACAACCTATATCTACTATCCATATTGCACTTGTATCACCATCTCTTCGCCGAACTAGTGCACCTATACAATTTACCATTGTATTGGGTGTGCTGGGGACACAAGAGACTCTTTGTTATTTGGTTGCAGGGTTGTTTGAGAGAGACCATTGATACATCCATTTTGCATCACGCTTTTATATCAATATTTATTGCATTATGGGCTGTTATTACACATTATGTCACAATACTTATGGCTATATTCTCTCTTATTTTACAAGGTTTATCATGAAGAGGGAGAATGCCAGCAGCTCGGATTTTGGCTGGAAAAGGAGCAAATATTGGAGACCTATTCTGCACAGCTCCAAAAGTGCTGAAACTCCATGAAAGTCAATTTTGGAATTAATAATAATTATTGAGCAGAATAAGTACACGAGGGGGCCCACACCCTGGCCACGAGGGTGGGGAGCGCCCCCTGCCTCGTGGCCCCCTGGTAGCCCTCCGGTACCCATCTTCTGCTATATGATGTCTTCTACCATGGAAAAAAGCATAAGCAAGCTTACGGGACGAAACTCCGCCACCACGAGGCGGAACCTTGGCGGAACCAATCTAGGGCTCTGGTGGAGCTGTTCTGTCGGGGAAACTTCCCTCCCGGAAGGGGAAATCATCACCATCGTCATCACCAACGATCCTCTCATCGGGAGGGGGTCAATCTCCATCAACATCTTCACCAGCACCGTCTCCTCTCAAACCCTAGTTCATCTCTTGTATCCAATCTTGTATCCAAAACCACAAATTGGTACATGTGGGTTGCTAGTAGTGTTGATTACTCCTTGTAGTTGATGCTAACTGGTTTACTTGGTGGAAGATCATATGTTTAGATCCTTAATGCATATTAATACTCCTCTGACCATGAACATGAATATGCTTTGTGAGTAGTTACGTTTGTTCCCGAGGACATGGGTGAAGTCTTGCTATTAGTAGTCATGTGAATTTGGTATTCGTTTGACATTTTGATGAGATGTATGTTGTCTCTCCTCTAGTGGTGTTATGTGAACGTCGACTACATGACACTTCACCATTGTTTGGGCCTAGAGGAAGGCATTGGGAAGTAATAAGTAGATGATGGGTTGCTAGAGTGACAGAAGCTTAAACCCTAGTTTATGCGTTGCTTCCTAAGGGGCTGATTTGGATCCACTAGTTTCATGCTATGGTTAGGTTTACCTTAATACTTCTTTTGTAGTTGCAGATGCTTGCAATAGGGGTTAATCATAACTGGGATGCTTGTCCAAGAAAGGGCAGTACCCAAGCACCGGTCCACCCACATATCAAATTATCAAAGTACCGAACGCGAATCATATGAGCATGATGAAAACTAGCTTGGCGATAATTCCCATGTGTCCTCGGGAGCGCTTTTCTCATTATAAGAATTTGTACAGGCTTGTCCTTTGCTACAAAAAGGATTGGGCCACCTTGCTTCACCTTATTTACTTTCATTGCTTATTACCCGTTACAAATTATCTTACACAAAACTATCTGTTACCTACAATTTCAGTGTTTGCAGAGAATACCTTACTGAAAACCGCTTGTCATTTCCTTCTGCTCCTCGTTTGGTTCAACACTCTTACTTATCGAAAGGACTACGATAGATCCCCTATACTTGTGGGTCATCACTACTCTTTTCTGGCGCCGTTGCCGGGGAGTGAAGCGCCTTTGGTGAGTGGAACTTGGTAAGGAAACATTTATATAGTGTTCTAAAATTTTCTGTCACTTGTTACTATGGAAACTAATCCTTTGAGGGGATTGTTCGGGGCATCTTCGCCCCGACCAGTAGACCAAAGAGTTGCTGGTCAACCTAGTGAACCTACTGAAAATTTTTACTTTGAGATTCCTTCGGGTATGATAGAGGAACTGCTAACTAATCCTTTTGGAGGAGATGGAACATTGCATCCCGATTTACACCTTATCTATGTGGATGAAGTTTGTGGATTATTTAAGCTTGCAGGTATGCCCGATGATGTTATTAAGAGGAAGGTCTTCCCTTTTTATTTGAAGGGAGATGCATTGACATGGTATAGGCCATGTGATGATACGGGATCTTGGAATTATAAATGATTGTAGTTGGAATTTCACCAGAAGTTATATCCTATGCATCTTGTTCATCGTGATCATAATTACATATATAATTTCTGGCCTCACGAAGGAGAAAGCATCGCTCAAGCTTGGGGGAGGCTTAAGTCAATGTTATATTTATGCCCCAATCATGAGCTCTCAAGAGAAATGATTATTCAAAAAAATTATGCTCGGCTTTCTCTTAATGATCGCACCATGCTCGATATTTCCTATGCTGGTTCTTATATGTTGAAGACTATTGAATTCAAGTAAGATTTATTGGAAAGAATTAAACGCAACTCTGAAGATTGGGGTTCCGACGATGGTAAGGAGTCAGGTATGACACCTAAGTTTGATTGTATTAAATCTTTTATGGATACTGATGCTTTCCATGGATTTAGCGCTAAATATGGACTTGACTCTGAGATAGTAGCTTCTTTTTGTGAATCTTTTGCTACCCACGTTGACCTCCCTAAGGAGAAGTGGTTTAAATATAATCTTCCCATTGAAGTAAAAGCAGTTGCACCTGTTATAGTTCAAGAAAAGGCTATCACTTATAATGATCCTATTGTTCCTACTACTTATGTTGAGAAACCACCTTTCCCTGTTAGGATAAAGGATCATGCTAAAATTCCAACTGTTGTTCGTAAGAGTAATACTAGAATATATACACCTCCTGAGCAAATTAAAGTTGAACCTAGTATTGTTATGGTTAAAGATCTCTTGGATGATAATATAGATGGGCATGTTATTTACTTCTGTGAATAGGCTGCTAATATTGCTAAACCCGATGCTAAGATACATAAACCTGTTGTTGGCATGCCTGTTATTTCTGTTAAAATAGGAGATCATTGTTATCATGGCTTATGTGATATGGGTACTAGTGCAAGTGCAATACCTCATTCCTTATATGAAGAAATTATGCATGATATCGCACCCGCTGAGTTAGAAGATATTGATGTTACTATTAAGCTTGCCAATAGAGATACTATTTCACCAGTTGGGATTGTTAGAGATGTTAAAGTCTTGTGTGGGAAAGTTAAATATCCTGCTGATTTTCTTGTTCTTGGTTCCCCACAAGACAGCTTTTGTCCCATTATATTTGGTAGACCCTTCTTGAATACTGTTAATGCTAGGATAGATTGCAAAAAGGATGTTGTTACGATTGGCTTAGGAGATATGTCTCATGAGTTTAATTTTGCTAAATTTCGTAGACAACCCCATGATAAAGAATTGCCTAGTAAGGATGAATTTATTGGTCTTGCTTCTATTGTCGTACCTCCTACTGATCCGTTAGAACAATATTTGCTAGACCATGAAAATGATATGTTTATGAATGAAAGAAGGGAAATAGATGAAGTATTCCTTAAATAGGGTCCTATTCTGAAAGACGACTTGCCTGTTGAAATCCTAGGGGATCCCCCTCCACCCAAGGGTGATCCCGTGTTTGAGCTCAAACCTTTACCTGATAATCTTAAATATGCTTATCTTGATGAAAAGAAGATATATCCTGTTATTATTAGTGCTAACCTTTCAGAGCAAGAAGAGGAAAGATTATTGAAAAATCTGAAGAAGCACTGGGCTGCTATTGGATATACTCTGGATGATCTTAAGGGCATTAGTCCCACTCTATGCCAACACAAAATTAAATTGGACGAAGGCTCCAAACCAGTTATAGATCATCAACGATGGTTAAATCCTAAGATGAAGGAAGTGGTAAGAAAGGAGATACTAAAGCTCCTTGAGGCGGGTATAATTTATCCCGTTGCTGATAGTGATTGGGTAAGTCATGTTCATTGTGTCCCTAAGAAGGGAGGTATTACTGTTGTCCCTAATGATAAAGATGAATTGATTCCGCAAAGAATTATTACAGGTTATAGGATGGTAATTGATTTCCGCAAATTAAATAAAGCTACTAAGAAAGATCATTACCCTTTACCTTTTATTGATCAAATGCTAGAAAGACTATCCAAACATACACATTTCTGCTTTCTAGATGGTTATTCTGGTTTCTCTCAAATACCTGTGTCAGCGGATGATCAACTAAAAACCACTTTTACTTGCCCTTTCGGTACTTTTGCTTATGGACGCATGCCTTTTGGTTTATGTAATGCACCTGATACCTTTCAAAGATGCATGATGGCTATATTATCTGACTTTTGTGAAAAGATTTGTGAGGTATTCATGGATGACTTCTCCGTTTATGGATCCTCTTTTGATGATTGCTTGAACAACCTTGATCGAGTTTTGCAGAGATGTGAAGACACTAGTCTCGTCTTGAATTGGGAAAAGTGCCACTTTATGGTTAATGAAGGCATTGTCTTGGGGCATAAATTTCTGAAAAGGGTATTGATGTTGATAAAGCTAAAGTTGATTCTATTGAAAAGATGCCATGTCCCAAGGACATTAAAGGTATAAGAAGTTTCCTTGGTCATGCCGGTTTTTATAGGAGGTTCATTAAGGACTTTTCTAAAATCTCTAGGCCTTTGACTAATTTATTGCAAAAAGATATTCCTTTTGTCTTTGATGATGATTGTGTAGAAGCATTTGAAATTCTTAAGAAAGCTTTGATCACTGCACCTATTGTTCAGCCACCTGATTGGAATTTACCCTTCGAAATTATGTGTGATGCTAGCGATTATGTTGTAGGTGTTGTTCTAGGGCAAAGAGTAGATAAGAAATTAAATGTTATCCAGTATGCTAGTAAAACTCTTGATACTGCCCAAAGAAATTATGCTACCACTAAAAAAGAATTCTTAGCAGTTGTATTTGCCTGTGATAAGTTCAGACCTTATATTGTTGCTTCTAAAGTAACTATTCACACTGATTATGCTACTATTAAATAACTCATGGAAAAGAAAGATGCTAAACCTAGACTTATTAGATGGGTTCTCTTGCTCCAAAATTTTGATTTGCATATTATTGATAGAAAGGGAGCTAAGAACCCCGTTGCAGACAACTTGTCTAGGTTAGAGAATGTTCTTGATGACCCACTACCTATTGATGATAGCTTTCCTGATGAACAATTAGCGGTCATTAATGCTTCTCGTACTGCTCCATGGTATGCTGATTATGCTAATTATATTGTTGCTAAATTTATACCACCTAGTTTCACTTACCAGCAAAAGAAAAAGTTCATTTATGATTTAAGACATTACTTCTGGGATGACCCACACCTTTATAAAGAATGAGTAGATGGTGTTATTAGACGTTGTGTACCTGAGCATGAACAGGAACAGATCCTACGCAAGTGTCACTCTGAACCATATGGAGGACACCGTGCTGGAGATAGAACTGCACACAAGGTATTGCAATCCGGTTTTTATTGGCCTACTCTCTTCAAAGATGCCCGTAAGTTTGTCTTGTCTTGTGATGAATGTCAAAGAATTGGTAATATTAGTAGATGCAAGAAATGCCTATGAATTATTCTCTTGTTATTGAACCATTTGATGTTTGGGGCTTTGATTATATGGGACCTTTTCCTGCCTCTAATGGACATACACATATTTTAGTTGCTGTTGATTGTGTTACTAAGTGGGTAGAAGCTATTCCAAGTAGTAGTGCTGATCATAACACCTCTATTAAGATGCTTAAAGAAGTTATTTTTCTGAGGTTTGGAGTCCCTAGATATCTCATGACTGATGGTGGTTCACATTTTATTCATGGTGCCTTTCGTAAAATGATTGCTAAGTATGATGTTAATCATAGAATTACATCTCCTTATCACCCGCAGTCTAGTGGTCAAGTAGAATTGAGTAATAGAGAGCTCAAATTAATTTTGCAAAAGACCGTTAATAGATCTAGACAGAATTGGTCCAAGAAACTTGATGATGCATTATGGGCCTATAGAACTGCATATAAAAATCCTATGGGTATGTCTCCGTATAAGATGGTTTATGGGAAAGCTTGTCACTTACCTCTTGAACTTGAACATAAGGCATATTGGGCCATTAAAGAGCTCAATTATGATTTCAAACTTGCCGGTGAGAAGAGGTTATTTGACATTAGCTCACCTGATGAATGGAGAACCCAAGCCTATGAGAATGCCAAACTGTTTAAAGAAAAAGTTAAAAGATGGCATGACAAAAGGACAAAAGCGTGAGTTTAACGTAGGTGATTATGTGTTGCTATTCAAATCTCGTTTAAGATTTTTTGCAGGAAAACTTCTCTCTAAATGGGAAGGTCCTTACATTATCGATGATGTCTATCGTTCCGGTGCCACAAAAATCAACAACTTCGAAGGCACAAGTCTGAGGGTGGTGAACGGTCAAAGAATCAAACATTATATCTTAGGTAATCCTATAAATGTTGAAACTAATATTATTGAAACCATAACCCCGGAGGAATACATAAGGGACACTTTCTAGAACGTTTCGGACTCCGAAAAGTAATAGGTATGTGGTACGGTAAGTAAACCGACTCCAAAACAGTTCTAATGGCAATTTTTCTCTGTTTTGGAATATTTAAGAATTTAGGGAAGCAAGAAGTAATCCGGGAAGGACATGAGGCCTCCACGAGGGTGGAGGGCGTGCCCACCCTTACTGGGCACGCCCCCTGCCTTGTGGGCACCTCGTGTGCCTCCCGGTGTCACATCCCTAGCTTTGCTATGCACTTGGGCTAGCTTGGTTGCTGCATCATGTCTAAATTTCTTTTAAACTTGAAATGGGGATGACAAACCCTAGCACTAAATAAAATGCAATTAGGATCAAAATAAAAATATTTTCAATGAACCCAGAGTGCCCTTTAGAAAAGTTCATTATTTTTGTTAAAGGTGAAAACCCCTGCCAACAATGATGCACATATTTCTAGGCCATTCTGGATTTTTGAATTAAATCCTATTGTATTTGACTTTGGGCATTTGAATACTATAAATAATTTAAATGTTCAAATAAATGTTGGAAATTGTTAAGGGTCACTGAAATAATTCAGAAAGCACCCATAATTGTTTCCAGGATTTTATGAAATGGTTTGGTATTATTACTAAATCAAAACAAATAGCAAAAACTAGAAAACAGAAAGAAATAGGAAAAGCAGAGAGGAGAGAAACCCTACCTAGCGCTCACCTCTCAGCCCACCTGGCACAATTCCAGCGGCCCAGCCCACCGAACCGCCACCGTCTCCCACCTCGCGCCAGAAGGACGCGAGGCGTGTGGCCACCGCACGCCGGCACGCGCCGAGCCACCTCCTGCTTGCCGCTCTCCTTCCCCGATGCTCTGGACGCCTCCCCCGAGCGCCACGCACCCCCCTGACCCCTCTCTCCCTCGCCCGTGGCCTCTCCCCTTCCCTGGCTCTCTCCCAAGCGGAGCTCGTCGCCGCCGCTCGCCATAGCCACGCCTACCGTCCACCCCTCGCCTCCCCGTGTCGCCTGAAAGCTCCGCCACCATCCATTACACCTCCTAGAGCAAGCCCCGAGCGCCAGACGCCCCAAGACGACCGCCTCGACCCCGTCTTCAAGCTTCGGTCACCGGCGATCGCCCTCGACGATTCGTCATCCTCAGCACGCCCCCGGCTACCGCGAGCATCGCTTCGTGATCTATGTGAGCTCTGCCGTCTTTCCCCTCTCTTCTCGCTGCGGAACGCACCCTCTAGCCGCCCTAATCACCGGAGCCAATTGCTCCTCGCCGCCGGCCATGGCGCCGCCGTGGCCAGGGCCACCCCAGCTTGCGCCCGAGCATGTTACCAAGTTCGCCGCCCTCCCAGGAGCCCGCAGCGCCCTTCCGTTCCCGTGTTGTTGCAACCGGAATGCCGACAAGTGAATCGTGATGTGTGAAATCAATACTGCTAGCAACTCCGTTGCTTGGTAGTTAAATGGACGATAACCTCATTCTTAGCGTGTTGATTATCGAATCGTCACCCTAAGGTTGATTGTGCTACCTAGTCCCTATTTCCGGTGCACTCCTTCGGTCATTGAGTTAGGATTTTCTTTCAATCCCTCGCTCATTTGATCATATCGTCTTGCCCTGAAAGGCAAGATTGTTCTCGAGCTTAGTAACATATCGGTGGTTCATGATTTTCCGAATATCTTCTCGAAAGTATCACCAGGTTGTCACCTGACTGTTATGTTGAGCTCGTGATCAAGTTGGTTTATCCTGTAAACCACCCTCTCTCCAAGAGTCTGTGTTGGGTACCCCTGAGCTAGTTGGCTAAGCTGAACAACAACTTGGAGAGTTGGAAGATGGAAGCTTGTCCGATTTAGTTCATCTTAAGGGATATCTTGTGTGTGTGTGTGTGTGTTGAAGGTAGATGATATCTTCCTTGAGTGAACCTCGTGGTAAATTATTGGATGTATTGTCTTGCCAAAACTTTGATTTGAGTATGGGTTATCCTCAAATCAAATCAGAACCAACGATGTTCGTAATGTTGTCTTACTCGTGGTTGATCCCTCGAGCATACACCATTACATCTTTGGGTCTAACCAATACTATCACCTTGTTCACATAGTTATGGAATTCCACCTCCATGGGAATCTGGATGAATTGTTGTTGAGCCCATCGACAACATCCTTGTCTTCTCCATAATTTTGCTAAACATTAAGCTAGTGTTGGAAACTTTTGAAAGCATTTGTTCATGCTAGCTCATGAAGCATATGTTCGTATGTAAGAAGTGACTTCCTCTAGTTCATGTGCATTTGATGCAAGTTGCCGCCGTGGACTCGAGAAAGTCAATGTTGTTTCCTTTGGAATCATCACAAATCAGTCATGCATACGTGCGAAGTATTCTGTGGTTCGGAGACTTGCAACCTCCATTCTATATGTGTCCCTAGCACACCAAGCCACTGATTGATTTATTCAAGGTTAATAAGTTCTAAGTGCTAGTCCCAAAGGTACCAGACGGATTTGTACAAAACTTCGATATCCTCGCTGATGGTTCCCTCTCCTGAACTCGGTAGTGTTTTATTATAAGACTATTTTGTGATCATGCTTGTCTTGGACAACATGTTCACATGTTGTAGCAGAACCGGCTCGTGTTTTTGGAGCTTGCTATCATAGTTCATTCCCCGAGAATCTCGCAACGTCATCTCGTCGATTTGTGTTGCAAACTTTCGTTTTTCTTCCTAGACTCGATGAGTCTGGAATATCCTGACACCAACCAGATCTGAATCTCAGGCAGATATGATGGTTTGGAACATTTCCCAAGAACTATAATATCGGTCCCTCGGAAACTGGTAAAGTGGATTTCATGGCCAACACACCCCGCCGGAAGACCTATTATTGTAGTATCTTGATTGAAGAAGTTGGCCACCTCCCCATAAGGGTTTCGTAGGGTTTTACTCCAATAAGCTACTCCTTATGGATTTTTGTGCTCCCGAAGTCCGACCTTTACTTGATGTTCTAGATACCAGACCATTTCAAGGAATGGGATACGCTAGTACATCAAGGAGAACATTAGAAGCGGAGTGCTAAATGTCTCTCGGTCGATCATCCAGATTTCGTCCCCTTGGCCTCGCTAAGGTGAAATCTGAGAAAGTGTTATCCTCCTTTGCTTCTGCATCATCCATCATCATCCATCATGGTAGCAAGTTGTGTTGCCAGGATCCTTGACACGGATGTTGGTAAAACCTGATGAATATGGAAATGCTCAAGTTCTTGAGAGCACGCACAAGCGCTAGGTGTTATCATCGACACTAACTGGGATGCTCTTAGTTTCCTCGGCAATGCTATGCCCTTTCAAACAGTGAATTCACTCTCTATTGTTGGGTTCTTCCCCAGTTACCAGAATCATTCCCAGCATTTGCATTTTGTTCCCAGCTTGCACCGCCAATGTGCCATTCTACCATGGGTCTCTTCCATTTCCGGTGGTAAGCAAATTCATCCATTACGTTGTCTTCAACAAGGTAATCCACATCATCCAAGTCCGAATATGCCATTCTACCGACCCCCTCCAAACGATCGCTCGAGAATTGCCTTAGGCTGGTTTAAAGAGTTTCAATGGTCTCTGAATCAAAGGTTATTCTTTTTGCCACTTAAGGGGATATATCTACGAGTCACCATCCCTAAGGTGCCTCGTTGTGGTATCATGGCAACTCAACTCCTCGCTGCGCTGACAACCGTTTACCACCCTGTTAAGTGTGGAATTGTAGTCTACCTGGTAAACCTCCGTCATTTGTTCCACTCCTTTCCGCTAGAGGTGTGCTTCGTCTCTCAGCTCAAGAGATGTTGCTATGTCTCATTCCGTGAGTTAATCCTGAGTTGTTCGACCTTCGAGAAGAACGATTCTTTTGGGGTCTTTCCTTCCTCTCGTTGTCATGATAGTTGGAGTTCTCAGAGCAAGACTTCGAGACAATGATGGTGAACGAATCAACGTTCAGTTGAAGTGCAACCTGGATCGTGAAGATTGTGTTAGTTTGCGTTCCCCCTTCACCTTACCCTACGCTTGAATCTCGGGACGAGATTCTTGTTTAGTGGGGGTGAGTTGTCACATCCCTGGCTTTGCTATGCACTTGGGCTAGCTTGGTTGCTGCATCATGTCTAAATTTCTTTTAAACTTGAAATGGGGATGACAAACCCTAGCACTAAATAAAATGCAATTAGGATCAAAATAAAAATATTTTCAATGAACCCAGAGTGCCCTTTAGAAAAGTTCATTATTTTTGTTAAACGTGAAAACCCCTGCCAACAATGATGCACATATTTCTAGGCCATTCTGGATTTTTGAATTAAATCCTATTGTATTTGACTTTGGGCATTTAAATACTATAAATAATTTAAATGTTCAAATAAATGTTGGAAATTGTTAAGGGTCACTGAAATAATTCAGAAAGCACCCATAATTGTTTCCAGGATTTTATGAAATGGTTTGGTATTATTACTAAATCAAAACAAATAGCAAAAACTAGAAAACAGAAAGAAATAGGAAAAGCAGAGAGGAGAGAAACCCTACCTGGCGCTCACCTCTCAGCCCACCTGGCCCAATTCCAGCGGCCCAGCCCACCGAACCGCCACCATCTCCCACCTCGCGCCAGAAGGACGCGAGGCGTGTGGCCACCGCACGCCAGCACGCGCCGAGCCACCTCCTGCTTGCCGCTCTCCTTCCCTGACGCTCTGGACGCCTCCCCCGAGCGCCACGCACCCCCCTGACCCCTCTCTCCCTCGCCCGTGGTCTCTCCCTTCCCTGGCTCTCTCCCGAGCGGAGCTCGTCACCGCCGCTCGCCATAGCCACGCCTACCGTGCTCCCCTCGCCTCCCCGTGTCACCTGAAAGCTCCGCCACCATCCATTACACCTCCTAGAGCAAGCCCCGAGCGCCGGACGCCCCAAGACAACCGCCTCGACCCCGTCTTCAAGCTTCGGTCGCCGGCGATCGCCCTTGACGATTCGTCATCCTCAGCACGCCCCCGGCTACCTCGAGCATCGCTTCGTGATCTACGTGAGCCCTGCCGTCTTTCCCCTCTCTTCTCGCTGCGGAACGCACCCTCTAGCCGCCCTAATCACCGGAGGCGATTGCTCCTCGCCGCCGTGGCCAGGGCCACCCCAGCTTGCGCCCGAGCATGTTACCAAGTTCGCCGCCCTCCCAGGAGCCCGCAGCGCCCTTCCGTTTCCCCTCTAGTGCACTGCAGCGCCGTGTTCGACCTCGACCGAACTCCGGCGGCCACCTAGGTCGTCGCCGGCGCCGATTCCGGCCACCCCGACCCCAGCTAACTCCACCAAGAGCTTCGGCTCGCCCCCAGCTCCACCTAGATGTCCTCCGCGGCCCATTTGGTCGTCGGAGTGGCCAAAACCACTCTCGCCGCCGCGTCGGGCTCGCCGGCGGCTAAACGCCGGTGTAGCCGACGTTGACCTTGACCATGGGTGGGCCCTGGTTGACTCTCCTGAGTCAATGACAGGTGGGGCCCAGCCCTGTTAACTATTTAGGATTAGTTTAAAGTAATTTTAGTTTAACTAATTACACTGACACGCGGGACCCACGTGTCAGGTTTGACCCGGACCGTGCCTCGTTGACTTGTTGACGTCATGATGATGTCAGGCTGACGCAGTAAACCCTTTTCTGGATTTTAAATAAATCTAAACGATTTATTTATTTCAGAAAATAGCTAAAACTTCTAAAAATCATAGTAATTCAACCGTGACTCCAAATCAAACAAATTATATATGAAAAATTATCAGAAAAATTCAAGGAACCCATCTGTACCATTTTCATGCATGTTTGAACAATGTTTGTCCTCTGTTTTGGACAAAACAAATAAAGGGCATTTAAATAACCATATATGGAGTTGGAATTTGAATCATGTATTCAAACCAACTTCATTTAAATCATAGCTAGGTGCATTAGCCCAAAACACATTCATATTGCCATGTCATAGCATGCATCATATTGTGCATTGCATTGATCGTGTTTCTTCTGTGTTTGCCGGTGTTGTTCCCCCTCGATAGACGTTGTACCGACGATGTGATCGTTGACACTGATGAAGACTCAATGCTATCTTCAGAAGTGCCAGGCAAGCAAAACCCCCTTGTTCATTCCGATACAATCCCACTCTCTCGCTCCTGCTCTCTTTTACTGCATTAGGACAACAACGATTCAACTATTACTTGCTGCGGTAGCTGAACCCCTTTATCCTTTGCATGACCTGTCATTCCACAATAAATAGATGAAACCCACTAGCATGAGTAGGAATTGTTTGAGCCCTGTTGTGCCTACTCATTCATGTTTGTTTGTCATGCCTGCTATTGCTTAGAGTTGCGTCAGGTCTGATTCATCCGGGATGAATCAGAGGTGTGTGAACATGTCCTACGGTGTGTGAGCTAAGCGTGTGAACACGATTTGGTAAAGTAGCGGTGAGAGGCCATGTAGGAGTACATGGTGGGTTGTCTCATTGCAGCCATCCTCAGGAACTGAGTTCTGTGTTTGTGATCCATGATTCAGCTACTACCACGCATTGGGCCCGAAACCAATGGACCCTCTCGGCTTCTTGATCACCCTTGTCCTCTGTCCAGGAGTTGCAAGTAGTTTCTGGTGTTTGTAGTATGCTGGAGGCCGTGGGCAGCGCCGACCGGAGGGGTGGGTTGTGATGCGGTAGGCACGTGGCCGGGTATACCGGGCGCCCGTTTGGTGTCACGGAACCCTGTTCACATCGTTTGGGGCTGTGAGCGAAACCCCGGCCGGATCTCCTCATGGATGGAACCCGAATAGGCGATAAACCTGGACTAGAGACTTGAGTGTTTAGGCAGGCCGTGGCCGACACCCACGTTGGGCTTCCGCTTGAAGGTTGCCGAGTACATGTCGTGTAAACGACGGTAAGTGGTGAGAGCGTGTGTGAAGAAGTACACCCCTGCAGGGTTAACATCATCTATTCGAATAGCCGTGTCCGCGGAAAAGGACTTCTGGGTTGCTTATATCAGTTCATAGACAAGTGAAAGTGGATACTCTAAAATACGCAAGATAAGCGTGAGTGCTATGGATGGCGTTCTCGTAGGGAGACGGGAGAGGATCCATAGTGGTGTATTGATATGGTGAATATGTGGACTCGTGTGCGCCACCTCAAAAGAGTTACTTGCAGTCGTAGTTTAGGATAGCCACCGAGTCAAAGCTAGCTTGCTGCAGTTAAACCCCACCATCCCCTTTGTTGATAATGAAGCATATGTAGATAGTTCTGATGTAAGTCTTGCTGGGTACATTTGTACTCACGTTTGCCTATTTTATGTTTTTGCAGAGAGACTTCGGTCTCACTAGTAGTTCCGCGTGGACTTCGATGTTTAGCTTGATACCTCAGCTACGATCTTGTGCCCTCGGCAGGATCTGGTAGATAGTCAGGCTTCTCAGCCTTTTTCATTTGTAGATGTCTGTACTCAGACATGTTAAGCTTCCGCTCATGCTTGACTTGTTTGCTCTGAATGTTGGGTCATGAGACCCCTGTTTGTAATATCTCGCTCCTCGGAGCCTAATGATTAAATACTTGAGTTGTAGAGTCATGTTGTGATGCCATGTTGTATTTGCACATATCGAGCATATTGTGTGTATGTTATTGAAATGCTTGGTATGTGTGGGATCTGACTGTCTAGTTGTTTATTCTTAGTAGCCTCTCTTACCGGGAAATGTCTCCTAGTGTTTCCACTGAGCCATGGTAGCTTGCTACTGCTCCGGAACACTTAGGCTGGCCGGCATGTGTCCTTCTTCGTTCCTGTGTCTGTCCCTTCGGGGAAATGTCACGCGATGAATACCGGAGTCCTATTAGCCCGCTACAGCCCGGTTCACCGGAGTCCTGCTAGCCCAGTGCTACAGCCTGGATTCACTCGCTGATGACCGACACGTTCGATGCTGGGTCATGGATGCCTGTCCCTGTAAGTTTGTGCCACTTTGGGTTTACGACTAGCCATGTCAGCCCGGGCTCCTTATCATATGGATGCTAGCGACACTATCATATACGTGTGCCAAAAGGCGCAAACGGTCTCGGGAAAAGGTAAGGCGACACCCGTGGGAATACCGTGCGTGAGGCCGCAAAGTGATACGAGGTGTTACATGCTAGATTGATGTGGCATTGAGTCGGGGTCCTGACACCCGGACTCCGTTCTCTTGTATGTTACTTCTTTTGGTCGATAAAAAATCATTATATAATCTCCCGAAGGTTTTGACCACCGTATCACGAAAAAATCTTCTGTTTTTGTTTTAAGTTGTTTCTATTACAGATCTAGAGCACCATGACGTCTCCAAGCGCTCCCAAGGACAAGTTTTTTGAGAGGGTTATCAACCCCTATCTTGCGGAGGTGCTGCAACACCCTCAAACCATTGAGATGCGTGAGGGGATGATGCACATCCGCGATGTGGAGGGACCAAGGCGTACCGGAAGCATGGAGACAAAGCTCGAAGCTATGGAACAACAAGTTTTCAAGTGCCAAGGGATGGTGGAGCATGGACTCAACGCCAACCGGATGATGATCGTGGAGTTCACCAACAACCACAAGCTAGATGCCAAGAACATTGGGGAGGCCATCTTCAAGATTCATGATAAAATCAAGCACCTCCAAGCCCAGATCTATGATCTGCAAAACCAAAACTGTGAGTATGAATATAGATTCAAGAGGATGAGTTTGGCTGCAGATTTGAGGATCCTGGAGACTCGATCATCCTTCTATGATGGTGAGCCTATGCCTTGTAAGATGGACGACAAGCCTACATCATCAACAACTCCTTCTTCACCACCTCCGAGGACATAATCACATGGGTATGGGCACTCCCCTTGGCCACTGCCAAGCTTGGGGGAGGTGCCCCAGTATCGTATCACCATTGGACTCCTATCTTTACCGTTTTACTTAGTTCGATCCTTTTGGTATTATCTAGATCTAGTATAATAAAGCTTTGGTATGAATTAGTTTTGAGTTTTGCTTTGTGATCCCTCTATGTAATCGAGTCTGTGAGCTATATAATAAAGATTAGTGTTGAGCCAAGGGCTTTGCTATCTTGCCATGATCTTAAGTGCATAAAAAGAATAAAAAGAATAAAAGAGTTCATAATGATCTTATGGATAGTGATGACTTCACCATAGAGAGTATGAGGCATAAAATTTGTTGAGAGTTGGCAAACGTAGTTTTGTTCATCGTTGCAATTAATAGGAAGTAATAAAGAAAGAGAGGTTTTCACATATAAATATACTATCTTGGACATCTTTTATGATTGTGAGCACTCATTAAAGTATGACATGCTAAAGAGTTGATGTTGGACAAGGAAGACAACGTAATGGTTTATGTTTTCTCACATCTCAGTTAAAGAGAGGTTTTCACATGCTAAAGAGTTGTCATGGATCATTCAAACATGTTGAGCTTGCCTTTCCCCCTCATGCTAGCCAAATTCCTTGCACCAAGTAGAGATACTACTTGTGCTTCCAAATATCCTTAAACCCAGTCTTGCCATGAGAGTCCACCATACCTACCTATGGATTGAATAAGATCGTTCAAGTAAGTTGTCATGTTGCAAGCAATAAAAATTGCTCTCTAAATATGTATGACTTATTATTGCAGAGAAAATAAGCTTTATACGATCGTGTGATATGGAAGTAATAAAAGCGATAGACTGCATGATAAAGGTTCATATCACAAGTGGCAATATAAAGTGACGTTCTTTTGCATTAAGATTTTGTGCATCCAACCCTAAAAGCACATGACAACCTCTGCTTCCCTCTGCGAAGGGCGTATCTTTTACTTTATGTCTTTTACTTTATGCAAGAGTCAAGGTGATCTTCACCTTTCCCTTTTTCATTTTATCCTTTGGCAAGCACCTCGTGTTGGAAAGATCTTGATATATATATCCAATTGGATGTAAGTTAGCATGAACTATTATTGTTGACATCACCCAAAGGTGAATACATTGGGAGGCAAAATTATAAGCCCCTATCTTTCTCAGTGTCCGATTAAAACTCCATAACCATGAGTATTGCGTGAGTGTTAACAATTGTAGAAGACTATATGATACTTGAGTATGTGGACTTGCTGAAAAGCTCTATTCTTGACTCTTTCTGATGTTATGATAAATTTCAATTGCTTCAATGACTGAGATTATAGTTTGTTAGTTCTCAATGAAGTTTCTGTACCATACTTGACATTGTGAATAGATTGTTACTTGAGCATAAGAAATCATATGACAAAATCTATATATGTTGTTGTTATAAGAATGATCATGATGCCCTCATGTTTGTATTTTATTTTTATCGACACCTCTATCTCTAAACATGTGGGCATATTTTTCGATATCGGCTTCCGCTTGAGGACAAGCGAGGTCTAAGCTTGGGGGAGTTGATACGTCCATTTTGCATCATGCTTTTATATCAATATTTATTGCATTATGGGCTGTTATTACACATTATGTCACAATACTTATGGCTATTCTCTCTTATTTTACAAGGTTTATCATGAAGAGGGAGAATGCCGGCAGCTGGGATTCTGGCTGGAAAAAGAGCAAAAATTGGAGACCTATTCTGCACAACTCCAAAAGTTCTGAAACTCCACGAAAGTCATTTTTGGAATTAATAATAATTATTGAGCAAAAGAAGTACACGAGGGGGCCCACACCCTGGCCACGAGGGTGGGGGCGCACCCACCCCTACTGGGCGTGCCCCCTGCCTCGTGGGCCTCCTGGTGGCCCTCCGGTGCCCAACTTCTGCTATATGATGTCTTCTACCCTGGAAAAAATCATAAGAAAGCTTATGGGACGAAACTCCGCCGCCACAAGGCGGAACCAATCTAGGGCTCCGGCGGAGCTGTTCTGCCGGGGAAACTTCCCTCCAGGAGGGGGAAATCATCACCATCGTCATCACCAACGATCCTCTCATTGGGAGGGGGTCAATCTCCATCAACATCTTCACCAGCATCGTCTACTCTCAAACCCTAGTTCATCTCTTGTATCCAATCTTGTATCCAAAACCACAAATTGGTACCTGTGGGTTGCTAGTAGTGTTGATTACTCCTTGTAGTTGGTTCACTTGGTGGAAGATCATATGTTCAGATCCTTAATGCATATTAATACTCCTCTGATCATGAACATGAATATGCTTTGTGAGTAGTTACGTTTGTTCCTGAGGACATGGGTGAAGTCTTGCTATTAGTAGTCATGTGAATTTGGTATTCGTTCGATATTTTCATGAGATGCATGTTGTCCCTCCTCTAGTGGTGTTATGTGAACGTCGACTACATGACACTTCACCATTATTTGGGCCTAGAGGAAGGCATTGGGAAGTAATAAGTAGATGATGGGTTGCTAGAGTGACAGAAGCTTAAACCCTAGTTTATGCGTTGCTTCGTAAGGGGCTGATTTGGATCCACTAGTTTCATGGTATGGTTAGGTTTACCTTAATACTTCTTTTGTAGTTGCGGATGCTTGCAATAGGGGTTAATCATAAGTGGGATGCTTGTCCAAGAAAGGGCAGTATCCAACACCGCTCCACCCACATATCAAATTATCAAAGTACCGAACGCGAATCATATGAGCGTGATGAAAACTAGCTTGACGATAATTCACATGTGTCCTCGGGAGCGCTTTTCTCATTATAAGAATTTGTCCAGGCTCGTTCTTTGCTACAAAAAGGATTGGGCCACCTTGCTGCACCTTATTTACTTTCATTGCTTGTTACCCGTTACAAATTATCTTATCACAAAACTATCTGTTACCTACAATTTCAATGCTTGCAGAGAATACCTTATTGAAAACCGCTTGTCATTTCCTTCTGCTCCTCGTTGGGTTCGACACTCTTACTTATCGAAAGGACTACGATAGATCGCCTATACTTGTGGGTCATCAACCATCTTCATCCTACACCTCCCGCGGATTGATAAACCTTAGGTCATCCATTTGAGGGAAATTTGCAATTGTCCTACAAACCTCTGCACTTGGAGGCCAAACAACGTCTACAAGAAGAAGGTTGTGTAGTAGACATCAGGCACCACCCGTGACACGTCTCCAGTGTCCACGATTGTTCAATGCTAGAGACGCGTGACTCGACTGGACGAGACGGGTATCTACCGCGCCCATTCAATGCGGCTTCCCATCCGTCTGCCACCATTAAGCAGGCTCACCAACCGAGTAACCCACTCCAGCGCTGCGCATTGACGCACCCGGACGCCTGTTCCTCCTGGAGCAATACCGGTTGGCGAAGGGCCCGACCTACAGCGAGCGTGCAAGTGAGTAGGCCGTGGTGGCCATGGCCGCGGCGAACCCAAATTTCATCGCGGAGCAAAATGCCATCTACGATGTCGTCCAGGTTCAAGCCACCGCTCGCCAGGAAGTAGCATCCGTCGAGGCATAGCTACAGGCGATCGCAGAGGAGAACATAGCTATCCGGACCTCCTACGCGCCACCGATGAACTATCAGCCGGCCCGGTGGGACGACAACAGCCAAGGCGCCACCATTTCCCTCATGGACCTCACGTCCACCAGCGACGGACAAGGCGCGAACTCCTTCGAGGATGAGTAGACCACGGTAGGCGGCGAGGCCTGGTGTCCTATGTGGGCCGGCCTGTCTCCCGTGTTCTACTCTTGCTCGCCGGAGACCGCACTTTCACTTCATCGGTCTTATCGCCGGTGCTCATGGAGACGGTCGAAGGAGGATGACACGGGCTTGGACGCCGGGCACCGCCGCATGATAGGTTATAGGGGCGGGTCTTTTTTTGTTCTAAATGTTTGAAATGTAGTTAAATCCATTATGTTTGTACGAAATCCGGATGTGTTTGCTTGAATTTCATCTGATTTGTTAAAAATTAGTTTGAAATGTATGTGCATATAGCGTTGGATGTCGACCTCCCACATCCATGTCCGCGGACGGATGCAGGAGGTTTTTTTGCGGGTTTCTGTTGGAGATGCCCTAAGGCCAACTCCAACGTGCGATCCCATCCCGCCCTCATCCGCCCGTTTGGGCCCAAACGGATAGACCGCACGTCGCAACGCGCGCCCCCATCCTCATTTTCTGTCCGTTTCATGTCTGGCCCTCCCCATTTCCATCTCAAACATGCGTCGGATTTGCATCCACACGGACGACGAACGGATGCCTAGGCGCCCGCTTCGCGTCCGCCTCGGCCCCGCGTGGCAGCCGCCCACCTACCAGCCACCGCCCGCATTTACTGCACATGCGCAGGAGGCCCTGCCTGGCAGCCACCCTGGCCGAGCGGTCAGCGTCCTTTTTAATGTGAAAGCCGTGGACCGGTGGGTGTCCACACTTCCACTTCCCCACTCCGGCGACGCGTGCCTCCTCGAAGCCCGACAACCAAACCCTAGCCCAACGCTCCTCCACGTCCCCGCCGGCGATAATGGTGGGCCGCTGGTTCCCCGGTCACAAGACGAGGCATGACCATGAGGCCGGGTTGTCGTCCGGCCACCATCGCCGCTCCACTACCCTGCCACCTCCGCCTCCACCAGCCGCGTTCCATATCTCGCCAAACGGCGCCCCGCCACGTCAGCAACCATACGTCAAGGCCGAGATCCACAAGAGGTACTGGGAGATGCGCACGCCGCTGCCGTGGAGCGACGTGCCCATCCCCAACAACTGGCACCTCTTGCCGATCGGATGCCCATCCCACCGGTCCCGGTGAGCGGCCGCGCCCGACTGGAGGAGATCAACCGACGCCGTGCTCGCCTGCCGCCGGACCTCATCGACGATTGGAGGTACACCATTGTCGCCGCTATGGGATACGTGGCTCCGTGACGAGCACGACATCCCCTGGTAGTCGTACTTCGCGGGCCGTCGACCGAGCTCGTGGCGCATGCTTTCTGACCGCAGCGCGCGCTCCCAGCTTGCCCCAGCTGCGTGGGCATAGGCTAGTTCGCGCCTGCACTCCAACGCGTTGTCGTCTCTGTCCCCGCCACCACCCGAGCCAATGACGGCCGAGGAGGAGGAGGACCTAATAAGGCAGGTGATAGAGGACTCATTCCACACCCACGACGGGCGCCAATGGCAGGGCCTCGAGGAGATCATGGCCCTATTAGCGCCTGGCGACGTCGCCTTCCCCGAGATCGACACCTACGTCAAGGAGGAGGCCATGAAGGACGTGCGGGCAGATGCGCCGAGGGAGGAGCCGGCGGGATGGAACTCGACCTTGGTCGGGCAGTCCTGGACGTGGACGGAGACCGTGTCGTGCACGCCGGACATGGACGCCGACCCGTGGTCACCTTCCCCGCCACCGGAAGAGGTTGTGCACGCCAACCCACCTCTGGCAGCCACTTCCGTACGTCGACCCTCACAGGCAATGACGACGACGACGAGTAGGACGGTGGCTACGCAAGACGATGGCAGCGGCAGCGGCGACGACGACGGTCCTTATCTAGTTTCTTTAATGTTTTTTACGTGTACGTTTATATTAATGTGATGAACTTCGCTAGACGTCTTAATGTTTATATTAATCTTTTATATTATTTGCATTGTCATTTTTAGATTTTTTGTGTTAAATTTCACGTGTGAGAAAACGGACAGTTTGCAATGTGGCGGGCCGGTTGGACGCACTGACGGCCGCATGCCCACAAGTGGATGGGCGTGTCCGTTTGCCATCCTTAAACGGACGAAATTCAGATAAAACGAACATACATTTAGGTCGTGCGTTGAAGATACCCTAAGGAATGTTGCTACATACTTTAAAGTACTACCGCTGAATAAATAAAATCCGAAGAGCGGAGTTAAAAGGAAAAAGGAAAAAAAAACACCAGACACATATCAACCATGCTCGCCGCGAATCAACCTGTGGTTGAGATGGTTAGGTGGACAGTGGTATCCCCAACCCACCAGGGTTCAAATCCTGGTGCTTGCATTATTTCTGGATTTATTTCAGGATTTCCGGCGATGCACTTTCAGTGGGAGAAGACGTTCCCGTCGACGACGAGGCGCCTACGGTTGCTTCGTAAATCTCAAGATGATATGCCGGTTCAGTCTCTCGAAGGTGCTCATAGGGATAGGGTGTGCGTGTGTGCGTTCATAAGGGTGAGTGTATGCGCGTGTATATGAACGCTTGTGTCTGTACTGATGTAAAAAAAAACGTGCTCGCCACCTCGCCACGACCAGTTCCTCCGGAGGCCACGGCCGAAGCAACCAGGAAAAGGGATCACCGGTTCACAAGATAGAAATGTCGTACTGATACTTTTTCTTTACATGTAGTGAGTCGCCGTGATAAAAAAGAAATAGAACCACTGCCACTGTTCCACATAACTCAATCAGACGTCCGTAAGACCGTAATCTTTCTCTCTAGATGAAGATTGCAAGAGTTAAAGCTAAGAATAGTGGCTAAGCAACTGAGCCCTTGCTTAAGGTACGGTGGGTCCGATGTGTCAGCGCACTCTTTATTACACCGCACGGTGTGCCGCATTATTTGTCACGCTAAAGCACCGCACCATGCACCATGGATGCCTGGGAGAACATGTCAGATAAACAATTCCGTTGGACAATGACATGTGGGCCCAGCGCCATAATATTTTTCCAATTAATCGGCCCACTTTCCAGAGGAGACCCCCTCGAAACCTTAGAATTGCCCAATCGGGCTTGGTACACGATGCTTCCATTTCCGAAGATTTTAAAAAGCGAACCAGATAAAGAAAGTGGGCAGAAAAATGGGGAGAAAAAGACGAAAAGATGGGGGCCGAACCAGAACCAAAACCTAGACGAACCACACAGAGATAGATAGGCAGAGAGGGGAAGGGAATAGGCGGGCGGGACGAGGCCAAAACAGACCAACCAAACCCTAGCGCACCTCACCGTCCATGGAGGCGGCGCTATGAGCCCTCGCCGTGGTCACCGTGTCGACGTGGCAGCGATTGGGCGGAGGGGAGGCGGATGGCGGCCAGATCGGACGATCCCGATGTCTCGCCGGAGTCGTCGTCGCCGGCGGCGGCGGCCGGCGGCGAGATCTGGGGGACTCTCGAGGAGCTGCTGCTGGCGTGCGCCGTGAGTCGCCACGGCACCGCGAGCTGGGAGTCGGTGGCGTTGGAGGTGCAGTCGCGCAGTCCCTCCGCCGCCGCGCGGCTCACGCCCACCAGCTGCCGCCTCCGTTTCCGCCTCCTTCACCGTCGGTTCGCCGCCGTCGCCGACGAGGACGGAGGCGGGGAACCTGACCCAAACGCCGCCGTCTCCGACGCGTGGGTGGATGAGCTCAGGAAGTTGCGGGTCGCCGAGCTCCGCCGCGAGGTCGAGCGATACGATCTCTCGATCGGGTAAAAAATAACAGCCAGAAAATAAAAAAGAAACATCAAACGCCTTTAGTTTCATCCTGTTCGTCCAGTGCGGCCTCTCGTGGGCCGTCCGATGCTGATCTGTCGGTCGCTGTTTATTTTTCTTTGAAAAAAAATGCTTATTATTTATTTTCGTTTGCACGGCCAGGTCATTGCAATCAAAGGTGAAACGGCTGAAGGAGGAACGAGAGAGGAGCCTCTCCGGCGAGACCACGCCGGCGTTCAAGGATGAACGGGAGACAGGGAACGAGTCGCCAGAGGAGGCTGGCGGTGAGAACGGCCTCTCCGGCGAGGCTTCCGCCCGGTCATGCAAGGAGTCCAACTCCTCAGATCTGAAGCCACCGCCGGGGCACGACTCTGGCGGTGCCGCCGCCGACGGCGACGCGGAGGCGAAGGATGAGCCGGCCGCCGGCGATATGGCCGCGAAGGATGAGGCCTCCGGCGAGTCGGTGGCCGGGTCGAAGGAAGCCGACGCGGTGAAGGAGAGCAGCGACGTGCAGAGCTCGGCCAGCCCGTCCCGTAAACGGCGTCGCCGGCTGCGGAAGGTAGGCGGTGGCGACTTGGCTTCCACGTCGGCGCCCGTGCCCCTCCCCGCCGCGGAGGCCGAGCCGCTCCTCGCCTTCCTCGAGTCGGTCCGGACCAGCAAGTCCGGCGCCGTGTTCGAGCGGCGGCTCGAGAGCCAGGTAAAAAATTTCTCTCGTTTTCTTTTCTTTTCCTGGAAGAAATCTCTTATTTACCCTTTCCCACCTTCCTTACCCTCGGTAAAAAAAAGGCACAAATGCTCAATTCATCATCTTGTTCAGCGAAATAGTTATCTCGGTTAATTAAGTAAATTAACAATAAATAATTCAATCTTTGTGCCACATCGAGATCCGTTGGCCGGCAAGACGTAATCACGAAACTATTATTCTGATTATTAGGCAACAAAAAATACATCAGCGACCATACACGTTTGCGTTGCTTCCAAACTGGAATAACCCCTCTACACATCTTCGTCGAGGGAGAAGAGCACATGGAATCTGGCTGTTCGCACGGTCTCGTCGTCTCGTTCGTTACGTACTGGCACGAACGCGATCGATCTGGACCGTCCAACCCGCGGTGAGCTGGGGATAGGCAGGGCAGGCGGTGCGCGTTGCCTGGTGGTGGGCCCCCCGTCCCAAATACCGATGTCTTCGTTGGCGATGCTGGTGGGCCCTTCGTGTCGGCCACTTGGTACTAGTTGCCGCCTGCCCCCGCCAGAGAATACAATCCAATCTAACCTTCTCCTCCAAATTGGCTGCTATTTTCTCCACAAGGAAAATGGAGAACAAATCGTGGTCTCACATGCGCGCTGTGTCGGTTTTCCTATTTGAAACTGATTTTCTTCCTAACTTTTTCTTTCGTACTCCGTCCCAAAATATGACTCAACTTTATACTAGCTTCAATAATATAATATAATAATCGTTGGTGCTTCTCTCTCTTTCTCTGCTCACCGACCCACCGAAACTATGTGCAGGAGAGCGGCAAGTACAAGGGCACCATCAGGCGCCACGTGGACCTGGAGATGATCGGATCCAGGCTGGAATCCGGTGGGGCCGCGGGCGGGCCGGACAGCGCTTGCTACGCGTCGGCCTCCGAGTTCTTCCGCGACCTTCTGCTGCTATGCGCCAACGCTCTCGTCTTCTTCCCGCGTGGCTCGCCAGAGCACGCCGCTGCGACCAGGACTCGCGCGCTCGTCTCCAAGCGCATCTCCGCGACTCTCCAGAGGGACGGCCTCGAGACGGTGGGGAAAGCTGCTGCCCTGGTCGGCGGTGGCTCCTCGGCGGGCGGCGCCAAGAAGGCCAAGGCGGATGCTGAGGTCGCCGGTTCGCTCCTCGAGAAGGCCGCGCCGATCATTGTTTGCCGGAAGCGGAGCTCCATTGCGAAGGCTGCTGCTGCTAACAAGGAGAAAGTGGAGAAGGAGGACACGGATGAAGATGAGGAGTTCGACGAGGGAAAGAAGAAGGGAAACGCCAAGGACAAAGCCAGGGGTATGAGGACCAACAAGGGTCGGGCTCCTGTCAGGAACGCCGCTCCAAATCAGAAAACTGGGAAGGCTTTGGAGGGTGCCGCAGCTGACGAAAGGACGAAGAAATCTGACAAGATGGGTGGCAGCGGCAGCGGTGGCAAGGCGGCGGCGGCGGCGGCGGCAGCAGGTGGCGTCATCAAGAAGCGGAATGCTGTGGACTTCCTGAAGCGGATGAAGCAGAACTCAGTGCCGTCAACGGAGAGAGTGTCGTTGCTAGAGACACTGAAACTCTCTGCGACAGAACAGAAGAAGGCTGCCAAGGCTGATGGCCGGAAAGAGCCGGGCAGCTCCTCGGGCTCCAAGAAGGCTGCCGAGACAGCGTCAGGAGGGAGGAGAAGCGTTGGCCGGCCGCCGAAACGGGCAGCTGCGCCTCCGACTCCTCCACCATCCAAGAGGGTGAAGGACGACCGGCCGACGAGGAAGCGCGGGAAAAAGTGAGCGAGTGGGAGACATCAGGAAGCGACGGAGTCTCAGCTGTGTGTACATGTTGTAGGGTAGGAGCTCCTGGGTCTTTTGATTCCAGTGTTGTAGGAAATGGCGCGATGGATGGGTTCTACTAGTAGTTTTCCTTTTGGACGGGGGGTGTACGAAACTGACTTGGCGCGCGTCTCTCCGCTCGTGGGACTCGGGGAAACAGTGTTCCCCTTCGAACTGTTGTCCTGTATGTTTTGGACTAGAATTTGGAAGATTTATATACTAGAAGCACACCGATCAAAAGATTGACAAATTAGTCACCTCTGGAGTTGGGCCGGTTGCATGCCGCTTGTTTGATTGATGCCTCTGTGTCCGTCAGATCGAAGCCCTCACATCGTTCGTTTTTCCACAAAAGAAACACAGAACGCAAGCAGGATGGCAACGCAGGCAGCGGAGCGCCGCCGACACCGTTATTACTGTTTGAGGCGACCGATATCAAATCACCGCCGGCTCGCTGCCCTCGCAGGTTTTCAGGACGCCGTCGCTGTACACAACAGTCGCCGTCTTCGTTGTTGCAACTAGTCGTCACAGTCATAGCACGTCCGTCACAATACCACCGTGCCGTTGGTCGCAGCTCTCGGCGTGTTTTGCACGCTTGTTCTCAACTTTTCCTACGCCAATTGAAGCTTTTCTTACGCGGGTTGAACCTTCTCCCCCTCCTAGTTTTTTTAGCATCAGTACAGACACAAGCGCTCATATATACGCGCATACACTCACCCCTATGAACGCACACACGCACACTCTATCCCTATGATCACCTTCGAAAGACTGAGCCGGCATATCATCTTGAGATTTATGAAGTCACCGTAGGCGCCTCGTCATCGAAGGGAACGCCTCCTCCCACTGAAAGCGCATCACCGGAAATCCTAAAATAAATCCAGGAATAATGCGAGCACCAGGATTTGAACCCTGGTGGGTTGGGAATACCACTATCCACCTAACCATCTCAACCACAGGTTGGTTCGCTCTCCCCCTCCCAGTTGAATCTTCTTTCCACATCGGCCAAAGATTTTTTTTTCTGCCGGTAGAAGCTTTCGCCAGCATCCCCCGCCGCCGGTCGCAACACACATTGTTACTGGTTCCAGCAACGCGCGCTGCCGGTTGCACCTCGGTTTTGGACGACTGCAACACCGCTTGCTGTAGGATCGAAAGTATGTCTAGAGCGCGTGCTGGGGGAGTGATTAGACTACTTGACCAAATAAAAATATAACATTTTCCCAATTTTAGTTGTGGACAGATTTTACCAATTAACACAAGTCAAGCAATCAACATACACATGCAATTTTAAGAGTGTAGCAGCGGAAAGGAAAACGTTGCATATGAAGGTAAAGGGAAGGGTTTGGAGAGTGCGAAATGCAATGAAGACACGAAGATTTTTGGCGTGGTTTCTAACGTACGTCCACGTTAATGGAGACTTCAACCCACGAAGGATAACGGTTGTGCGAGTCGGAGGGCTCCACCCATTAATGGTCCACAAAAAAGCAACCTTGTCTATCCCACCATGACCATCGCCCACGAAGGACTTGCCTCACTCGAGTAGATCTTCACGAAGTAGGCGATCTTCTTGCCCTTACAAACTTCTTGATTCAACTCCAAAACTTGACGGAGTCTCCAGGCGACACCTAACCAATCTAGGAGACACCACTCTCCAAAAGGTAACAAATGGTGTGTTGATTATGAACTCCTTGCTCTTGTGCTTCAAATGATAGTCTCCCCAACACTCAAATCTCTCTCACAGATTTGGATATGGTGGAAAGATGATTTGAGTGAAAAGCAACTTGGGGAAGGCTAGAAATCAAGATTCTTGTGGTAGGATTGGAATATCTTGATCTCAACAAATGAGTAGGTGGTTCTCTCTCAGAAAATGTATGATGGAAGTGTAGGCACGTTCTGATGGCTCTCTCTCATATGGAGAAGGGGTGGAGGGGTATATATAGCCTCCACACAAAATCCAACAGTTACACACATTTGACCCATCTCGGTGAGACCGAATAGCTAAACTCGATGGGACCGATTAGTTCAAAATGTGAATATTAGGAATCTCGGTGGGACCAATGTGCTAGAGCTTTAGGGCAAACATCATCTTGATGACACCGATTGCATCAACTCGGCAAGACCGAAGTGAAGCAATAAGGCAACAGAGAGAATGCCAAGCCAACTCGGTGAGACCGATTGCATAACTCGGCGAGACCAAAATAAATGCAACAAGTCACAGAGCGTTGGCAAGGCCATCTCGGTGAGACCGAGAACCGTATTGGTGTGACCGAACTGTTAGGGTTTCTGAAAGATCATGAATGACGCCTAGAGGGGGAGGTGAATAGGCCCTTTAAAATAATTACGGTTTAGACTTGAACAAATGCGGAATAATCCTAGCAGTTAAAACAACTAGGCTCACCTATGTGCACCAACAACTTATGCTAAGCAAGATAAACAACTAAGTGATAGCAAGATATATGACATGAAACATTATGGCTATCACAAAGTAAAGTGCATAAGTAAAGGGCTCGGGTAAGAGATAACCGAGGCACGCAGAGACGATGATGTATCTTGAAGTTCACACCCATGCGGATGCCAATCTCCGTTTGAAGAGATGTGGAGGCATAATGCTCCCCAAGAAGCCACTAGGGCCACCGTAATCTTCTCACGCCCTCGCATAATGCAAGATGCCGTGATTCCACTAAGGGACCCTTGAGGGCGGTCACCGAACCCGTACAAATGGCAACCCTTGGGGGCGGTCACCGAACCCGTACATTTTGGCAACCCTTGGGGACGGTCGCCGGTACCCGTGAAATTGCTCGGGGCGATCTCCACAACATAATTGGAGACCCTTGATAACCCACAAGTATAGGAGATCACAATAGTTTTTGAAGGTAGAGTATTCAACCCAAATTTATTGATTCGACACAAGGGAAGCCAAAGAATATTCTCAAGTATTAGCAGTTGAGTTGTCAATTCAACCACACCTGGATAACTTAGTATCTGCAGCAAAGTATTTAGTAGCAAAGTTGGAAGTAACGGTAATAGTGGCAAAAGTAACAGTAGTAGTTTTGTAGTAATTGTAATAGTGGCAACGAAAAAGTAACTAAGCAAAGATCAATATGTGAAAAGCTCGTAGGCATTGGATCAGTGATGGATAATTATGTCGGATGCGATTCCTCATGCAATAGTTATAACATAGGGTGACACAGAACTAGCTCCAGTTCATCAATGTAATGTAGGCATGTATTCCGAATATAGTCATACGTGCTTATGGAAAAGAACTTGCATGACATATTTTGTCCTACCCTCCCGTGGCAGCGGGGTCCTATTGGAAACTAAGGGATATTAAGGCCTCCTTTTAATAGAGTACCGGACCAAAGCATTAACACTTAGTGAATACATGAACTCCTCAAACTACGGTCATCATCGAGAGTGGTCCCGATTATTATCACTTCGGGGTTGTCGGATCATAACACATAATAGGTGACTATAGACTTGCAAGATAGGATCAAGAACTCACATATATTCATGAAAACATGATATGTTCAGATCTGAAATCATGGCACTCGGGCCCTAGTGACAAGCATTAAGCATAGCAAAGTCATAGCAACATCAATCTCAGAACATAGTGGATACTAGGGATCAAACCCTAACAAAACTAACTCAATTACATGGTAAATCTCATCCAACCCATCACCGTCCAGCAAGCCTACAATGGAATTACTCACACACGGCGGTGAGCATCATGAAATTGGTGATGGAGAATGGTTGATGATGACGACGGCGACGGGTTCCCCTCTCCGGAGCCCCGAACGGACTCCGGATCAGCTCTCCCGAGAGAGTTTAGGGCTTGGCGGCGGCTTCGTATCGTAGAACGCAATGAATCCTTCTCTCTGATTTTTTTCCTCGAACGTGAATATATGGAGTTGGAGTTGAGGTCGGTGGAGCTCCAGGGGGCTCACGAGGCAGGGGGTGCGCCCCCACCCTCGTGGACAGGGTGTGAGCCCCCTGGCCTTGATTCTTTTGCCAATATTTTTTATTTATTCCAAAAAATTGCTCCGTGGATTTTCAGGTCATTCTGAGAACTTTTATTTCTGCATAAAAATAACACCATGGCAGTTCTGCTGAAAATAGCGTCAGTCCGGGTTAGTTCCATTCAAATCATGCAAGTTAGAGTCCAAAACAAGGGTAAAAGTGTTTGGAAAAAGTAGATACGATGGAGAGGTATCAACTCCCCCAAGCTTAAACATTTGCTTGTCCTCAAGCAATTCAGTTGACAAACTGAAAGTGATAAAGAAAAACTTTTACAAACTCTGTTTGCTCTTGTTGTTGCAAATATGTAAAGCCAGCATTCAATTTTTCAACAAAGATTATGAACTAACCATATTCACAATAACACTTAGGTCTCATGTTTACTCATATCAATGGCATAATCAACTAGCGAGCATTAATAATAAATCTCGGATGACAACACTTTCTCAAAACAATCATAATATGATATAATAAGATGGTATCTCGCTAGCCCTTTCTGAGTCTGCAAAACATAAATGTAGAGCACCTCTGAAGATTAAGGACTAACTAGACATTGTAATTCATGGTAAAAGAGATCCATTCATAGTCATACTCAATATAAATTAATAGTAATGCATGCAAATGACAACGGTGATCTCCAACTGGTGCTTTTTAATACGAGGGTGATGACTCAACATAAAAGTAAATAGATAGGCCCTTCACAGAGGGAAGCAGGGATTTGTAGAGGTGCCAGAGCTCAATTTTGAAGAAGAGATAAATAATATTTTGAGCGGTATACTTTCAATGTCAACATAACAACTAAGAGATCTCAATATCTTCCATGCTACACATATTATAGGCGGTTCCCAAACAGAATGGTAAAGTTTATACTCCCCCACCACCAACAATCATCAATCCATGGTTTGCCCGAAACAACTGGTGCCTCCAACTAACAACAATCCTGGGGGAGTTTTGTTTGCAATTATTTTGATTTGATTTGAGCATGGGACTGGGCATCCCGGTGACCAGCCATTTTCTCGTTAGTGAGGAGCGGAGTCCACTCCTCTTGAGAATAACCCACCTAGCATGGAAGATATAGACATCCCTAGTTGATACATGAGCTGTTCGAGTATACAAAACAGAATTTCATTTGAAGGTTTAGAGACTTGCACATACAAATTTACTTGGAACGGCAGGTAGATACCGCATATAGGAAGGTATGGTGGACTCATATGGAATAACTTTGGGGTTTATAGATTTTGGATGCACAAGCAGTATTCCCGCTTAGTACAAGCGAAGGCTAGAAAGAGACTGGGAAGCGACCAACTAGAGAGCAACAACAGTCATGAACATGCATTAAAATTAATAGACATTGAGTGCAAGCATGAGTAGGATATAATCCACCATGAACATAATTATCGTGAAGGCTATGTTGATTTTGTTTCAACTACATGCGTGAACATGTGCCAAGTCAAGTCACTCGAATCATTCAAAGGAGGATACCACCCTATCATACCACATCACAACCATTTTAATAGCATGTTGGCACACAAGGTAAACCATTATAAACTCCTAGCTAGTTAAGCATGGCATAAGCAACTATAATCTCTAATTGTCATTGTAAACATGTTTATTCATAATAGGCTGAATCAAGAACGATGAACTAATCATATTTACAAAAACAAGATAGGTCGAGTTCATACCAGCTTCTCTCATCTCAATCAGTCCATCATATATCGTCATTATTGCCTTTCACTTGCACGACCGAACGGTGTGTAAAATAATAATAGTGCACGTGCATTGGACTAAGCTGGAATCTCCAAGCATTCAATTCAAGGGAGAAGACTAGGTAATATGGGCTCTTGGTTAAATCAATAACAATGCATATAAGAGCCACCCAACATTTTCATCATGGTCTTCTCCTCTCGAACCCCAAAGAAAAGAAATAAAACTATTTACACGGGAAAGCTCCCAAGAAGCAAAAGAAGAACGAGAAATCTTTTTGGGTTTTCTTTTAATTACTACTACTACAAGCATGGAAAGTAAACTAGCTAAAAGCTATAACTATTTTTTTTGTTTTTTCTTAAGGTTTATCAAACACACAAGAAGAAAGCTTAGAAAAGAAAATAAACTAGCATGGATAGTACAATGAAAAAGTATGAGCACCGACAACTAGAATGATTGTGTGAACATGAATGTAATGTTGGTGAGAAATACGTACTCCCCCAAGCTTAGACTTTTGGCCTAAGTTGGTCTATGCCCATGGATTAGAGCTACTCTCTCCGGTGTACTAAGGAGTGTCATCTGAGTGCCACTAGCGCGCGATCTCCTCCGGATCCCACTTATAAAAGGACTATCGATAAGGGTCAAGTGATGGTTCCGGCTCAGGCTCTGGAGCTGGTGTCTGGCTCCGGTATGCGTAAACGGCCTCCGGCAAGACGAGGTACGTGCTAATCGAGTTGGTCGTGGAGGAAGTCGGCGAGGCCTCCGTGACGCGAGGGAGATTATATTTGGGCTTTTTATTCTCCTTATTTTGTTTATCCTTCGAGCTTTGTCTTGAAGAGCCCCTCAAAAACCTCTTCATCATTTTCTAAAAATTTCTGAAATTTTTAGTAACTCAAAATAAAATTGAACCAAACTCAACAAAGTTGATAGCAACTACTCACACAAGTGCCTAGAGACTATATCATGCATTAGAACTACTTGGGACCATATAAATTTGACATGCAAGCTCAAGAACAGGGTCACCTTAGCAGCAAGAATTTGCAATGAATAAAGCACTAGAGCAAAAACTAATTGGACCATTGGGGGAGTCACATACCAAAGAACAATCCCCCAAAGCAGTTTTGTGAGTGGAGCTTTGAGCAAGGAGATCGAAAATGGCAGCAAGATGAGCTTGAACTCGTGCTTGAGCTGGTTGGTGAATTTTTTTTGGGAGGAAGAAGAAGTGTGTGGGTGCAGGAATGAGTGGAGGGGGGCCACCAGGGGCCCACGAGGCAGGGGGCGCACCCCACGGGGGTGGGCGTGCCCTGGACCGTCGTGGCCAGGCACTGGCTCCCCCTGATGTGTTCTTAGTGCCAGATATTCTCAAATAATCTAGAAAAAAAATCATATTTCATTTTCAGGGCATTTAGAGAACTTCTATTTTTGGGGTATTTTTTTATTGCATGGATAATTCAGAAAACAGACAGAAAAATACTATTTTTGCTTTAACAGAAAGTAAAAGGAGGATACAAAGAGTTGTGCTTTCTAACTTCATCCATCTCATGCTCATCAAAAGGAATCCACTAACAAGGTTGATCAAGTCTTGTTAACAAACTCATTCCGAATCGCATGAAACCGGAGAATTTTCGAATAGCACTAGGTTACCTCAACGGGGATATGTACATCCCCAATAATAAGAATATCACATTTCTTCTTGACAGTAGGAAGAGGAAATTCAAAACCTCCAATAATAATAGTTGGGATTTTTACAATAGAATTGCTACTGTGAACTTGAGGTTGTTTCCTCGGAAAATGTACTGTATGCTCATTACCATTAACATGAAAAGTGACATTGCCTTTGTTGCAATCAATAACAGCCCCTACAGTGTTCAAAAAGGGTCTATCAAGGATAATCGACATACTATCGTCCTTGGGAATATCAAGAATAACAAAGTCCGTTAATATAGTAACGTTTGCAACCAGAACAGGCACATCCTCACAAATACCGACAAGTATAGCAGTTGATTTATCGGCCATTTGCAAAGATATTTCAGTTGGTGTCAACTTATTCAATTCAAGTATACGATATAAAGAAAGAGGCATAACACTAACACCGGCTCCAAGATCACATAAAGCAGTTTTAACATAGTTTCTTTTAATGGAGCATGGTATAGTTGGTACTCCTGAATCTCCTAGTTTCTTTGGTATTCCACCCTTAAAAGTATAATTAGCAAGCATGGTGGAAATTTCAGCTTCCAGTATCTTTCTTTTATTTGTAACAATATCTTTCATGTACTTAGCATAAGGATTCATTTTAAGCATATCAGTCAAACACATATGCAAAAATATAGGTCTAATCATTTCAGCAAAGCGCTCAAAATCCTCATCATCCTTTTTCTTGGATGGTTTAGGAGGAAAAGGCATGGGTTTCTGAACCCATGGTTCTATTGCTTTACCGTGCTTCCTAGCAACAAAGTCTCTCTTATCATAACATTAATTCTTTGATTGTGGGTTATCAAGATCAACAGCAGGTTCAACTGCTACATCATTATTATTGCTAGGTTGAGCATCAACATGAATATCATCATTAATATTATCACTAGGTTCATGTTCATCACTAGATTGTGTTTCAGCATCAGAAATAGAAATATCATTGGGATTCTCAGGTGTGTCTACAAAAGGTTCACTAGAAGCATGCAAAGTCCTATCATTTTTCTTTTTCTTCTTTTTAGAAGGACTAGGTGCATCAACATTAGTTCTCTGAGAATCTTGCTCAATTCTCTTAGGGTGGCCCTTAGGATACAAAGGTTCCTGAGTCATTTTACCCCCTCTAGTCATAAATCTAACAGCATTAACGTTTCTCTTATTAATTAATTCATTGAGCAAATCATTTTGAGCCTTAAGCACTTGTTCTACTTGAGTGGTAACCATACAAGCATGTTTACTAATAAGTTTAAGTTCACTCTTAACTCTAGACATATAATCACTCAAGTGTCCAATCATATAAGCGTTACTTTTCAATTGTCTACCAACATAAGCATTGAAGTTTTCTTGTTTAGCCATAAAGTCATCAAACTCATCCAAGCATTGGCTAGCTAACTTAGTAGATGGTATTTCAACTTTATCATATGTATAGAGAGAATTTACCTTTACTACCTGTGTCGGGTTATCAAGACCATGTATTTCTTTAATAGGTGGTATATTAAGGTCGTGTATTTCTTCAACAAGAGGGAAATTCTTAACATCTTCAGCTTTAATACCTTTTTATTTCATAGATTTCTTTGCCTCTTGCATATCTTCTAGACTGAGAAATAGAACACCTCTTTTCTTCGGAGTTGGCTTAGGAGTTGGTTCAGGAAGTGTCCAATTATTTTCATTAGTCAACATATTATTCAATAGCAATTCAGCTTGATCGACATTTCTTTCCCTGAAAACACAACCAGCACAACTATCAAGGTGGTCTTTGGAAGCATCGGTTAGTCCATTATAAAAGATACCAAGTATTTCATTTTTCTTGACACGATGATCAGGCAAAGCATTACGTAATTGGAGAAGCCTCCCCCAAGCTTGTGGGAGACTCTCTTCTTCAATTTGCAGAAAATTATATATTTCCCTTAAAGCAGCTTGTTTCTTATGAGCAGGGAAATATTTAGTAGAGAAGTAATAAATCATATCCCGGGGACTACGCACACAACCAGGATCAAGAGAATTAAACCATATTTTAGCATCACCCTTTAATGAGAATGGAAATAACTTAAGGATATAGTACTAGCAAGTTTTCTCATCATTAGTGAATAGGGTGGCTATATCATTTAACTTAGTAAGATGTGCCACAACAGTTCAGATTCATAGACATAAAAAGGATCAGATTCAACCAAAGTAATTATCTCAGGATTGACAGAGAAATCATAATCCTTATCAGTAACACAGATAGGTGAAGTAGCAAAAGCAGGGTCAATTTCATTCTAGCATTCAGAGACTTTTCTTCCAGTTTAGCTAATAATTTCTTAAGATCAGATCTACCATTGCAAGCAAGAAAATCTCGAGCAGTTTCTTCATCCATAACATAACCCCCAGGCACAACAGACAATTCATATTTAGGGGGAGAACCTTCATCATCACTTTCATCAATAATTTCATTCTCTCTAGCCCTAGCAAGTTGTTCATCAAGAAATTCACCTAATGGCACAGTAGTATCAAGCATAGAAGTAGTTTCATAATAAGCATCACGCATAGCAGAAGTGGCATCATCAATAACATGCGACATATAAAAATTAATAGCAGAAGCAGGTTTAGGTGTCGCAAGTTTGCTCAAAATAGATGGTGAATCAAGTGTAGAGCTAGATGGCAGTTCCTTACCTCCCCTCGTAGTTGAGGGAAAAATCTTAGTTCTTTCTTCTTTCAAGTTCCTCATAGTGATCAACAGATATAAATCTCAAGTGACTCAAAGAACAGAGCTATGCTCCCCGGCAACGGCGCCAAAAAATGGTCTTGATAACCCACAAGTATATGGGATCACAATAGTTTTCGAGGGTAGAGTATTCAACCCAAATTTATTGATTCGACACAAGGGGAGCCAAAGAATATTCTCAAGTATTAGTAGTTGAGTTGTCAATTCAACCACACCTGGATAACTTAGTATCTGCAGCAAAGTATTTAGAAGCAAAGTAGTATGGAAGTAACGGTAATAGTGGCAAAAGTAACAGTAGCAGTTTTGTAGTAATTGTAACAGTGGTAACGGAAAAGTAACTAAGCAAAGATCAATATGTGAAAAGCTCGTATGCATTGGATCAGTGATGGATAATTATGTCGGATGCGATTCCTCATGCAATAGTTATAACATAGGGTGACACAGAACTAGCTCCAGTTCATCAATGTAATGTAGGCATGTATTCTGAATATAGTCATACATGCTTATGGAAAAGAACTTGCATGACATCTTTTGTCCTACCCTCCCGTGGCAGCGGGGTCCTATTGGAAACTAAGGGATATTAAGGCCTCCTTTTAATAGAGTACCGGACCAAAGCATTAACACTTAGTGAATACATGAACTCCTCAAACTACGGTCATCACCGAGAGTGGTCCCGATTATTGTCACTTCGGGGTTGTCGGATCATAACACATAATAGGTGACTATAGACTTGCAAGATAGGATCAAGAACTCACATATATTCGTGAAAACATAATAGGTTCAGATATGAAATCATGGCACTCGGGCCCTAGTGACAAGCATTAAGCATAGCAAAGTCATAGGAACATCAATCTCAGAACATAGTGGATACTAGGGATCAAACCCTAACAAAACTAACTCAATTACATGGTAAATCTCATCCAATCCATCACAGTCCAGCAAGCCTACGATGGAATTACTTACACATGGTGGTGAGGATCATGAAATTGGTGATGGAGGATGGTTGATGATGACGACGGCGACGGATTCCCCTCTCCGGAGCTCCGAACGGACTCCAGATCAGCCCTCCTGAGAGAGTTTAGGGCTTGGCGGTGGCTCCATATCGTAAAACGCGATGAATCCTTCTCTCTGATTTTTTTCTCCCCGAACGTGAATATATGGAGTTGGAGTTGAGGTCGGTGAAGCTCCAGGGGGACCACGAGGCAGGGAGCGCGCCCCCACCCTTGTGGACATGGTGTGGCCCCCCTGGCCTTGATTCTTTCGCCAATATTTTTTATTAATTCCAAAAAGTTGCTCCGTGGATTTTCAGGTCATTCCGAGAACTTTTATTTCCGCACAAAAATAACACCATGGCAGTTTTGCTGAAAACAACGTTAGTCCGGGTTAGTTCCATTCGAATCATGCAAGTTAGAGTCCAAAACAAGGGCAAAAGTGTTTGGAAAAGTAGATACGATGGAGACGTATCAACCCCGACGCTTGCCAGAGCTGTACACCACAATGATTGAGTTCCGAACACCACCAACCGTCTAGGGCGCCCAAGCACCCAATAGGAACAAGCTCAAGGGTACCAAGCACCCAAGAGTAATACGCTACTCAACTTCACCACCACGTATTACCATGGAGAACTCAAACTGATGCACCAAATGCACTGGCAAGGGCACATGGAGTGCCCAAGTCCCTCACTCTCAAATCCCACTTAAGCAACGAAAGCTATGGAGGAAAATAATAGGAAGAACAAGAAGGAGAACACCAAGAACTCCAAGATCTAGATCCAAGGGGTTCCCCTCACATAGAGGAGAAAGTGATTGGTGGAAGTTTGGATCTAGATCTCCTCTCTCTTTCCCCCAAAAAACTAGCAAGAATCCATGGAGGGATTGAGAGATAGCGAGCTCGAAGAAGGTCAACAATGGGGGGCAAACACGAGCTAGAAGGATAACCCTCAATAGGGAAGAAGACCCCCTTTTACAGGCACCCCGAATCCAACCTTTATGCGCTCAGTTCGTGCACAAGCGGTACTACCGCTCGGAGGAGCGGTAGTACCGCTTAGCATGGTCAAAACAGCCCAATGAGAGAGAAAAACACGAGCTGTAGTTCTACCAGAGAGGTAGTACCGCTCCTGGGAGAGGTAGTACCGCCCGGAGAGGTAGTACCGCTCGGGTGGAGAGGTAGTACCGGCCGGAGAGGTAGTACCGCTCATGGGGAGAGGTAGTACCGCCTACCGCTTATAAGAGGTACCACCACTCTACTACCGCGAAACCCGACACCAAAAAACGCATTCCCAGAAGCAGCGGTACTACGGGCGGCACAGGGCCACGGTACTACCGCTCTAGAGAGCGGTACCACCGCTTGAGGCTTTCAGGAACACAACAGAGAAAATAGAGGATGCAATAAAGCCTAAACTGCCAGAAGTTGTGGAAATGAACTATGAATTGAGCAAACTCAAGCTTGTTGGATAGATTACGACAAGAAGCATCCAACCAGCGACTAGTTATAGTAAGAAGAGGCAGGGGAGGTATGACAAGATATATAAGAGTGAAACCTCCAACAAAGAAGAACCGACATAACCTACAACATCGAAAACATCATAGAAGATGCATGCGAATTCCATTTTCGATGAACTCGAGCTTGTCAAGAAGATGACCAAAAGCTCCAAAACTCACAAAGAGAAACACCAAACAAGAACCAAGAAAGATAATGCAAGGAAGCAATGGTTTGAGCTCTCTACAAACGATACGATCAAGCTACCAACTTGAGAGCCCCCCTTGATAGTACGGAATCGATCCTATAACCCAGTCTCCCAACTACCACCATGAGACCGGTAAAATAGAAAACCTATCAAGGGCAAACCTTTGCCTTGCACATGATCCACTTGAGCTAGATGATGACGATCTTGTCCTCCTCAACATGGACCACCTTTCTTGATTACGTTGGGTCGATGAAAACTAGTTGATTGCTCCCCCATACTCCACTATGGGGGACCCACTCTTTGACACATATTCACAAGTCCATTGTCACCATAATGGACGACAAGCTTCAAGCACTTGATCTCTTGGTGATGCTCCACTTGAACTTGCACACTGCAATCTTGATGATGATCACCACTTGATGTCATCCTCTCCATGGGTTGTATGATATATTCCTCTTGACACAAGCCCATGGAAACATACCTAACCCCATATAGAACTCCCACTTAGACCATGGGTTAGTACACAAAGCGTAATGGACAATGCTTACAATCACTACTGGAATCAGGGATTTTGCCATCTGCCAGTTCTTTGCCGTCAGCTGTTTGGTAGCTGATGGCAAATACCTTCTTTGCTGTATATCATTTCTTAGCTGTCTGCTGGCAGATGGTAAAGAATCCTTGCCATCTGCCAGCGGACGGCAAAGAGGTACTAGTGGGGTCCACTGGATGCCAGTACACTGCAATGGTCCACCCCCCTCTTTGCCATCTCAGACGACAAAGATTCTTTCCATCTACTGGCAGACGGCAAAGATTCTTTCCATCTTCTAGCAGACGTAAAGAGGGGGGCTATTTTTTTGCGGGTAAAAAACAGAAACGATAACGCCCCCTCCTCCCACTCGACCCGAACGCATCCCCTCCTCCCACTCGCGAGTCATCTTCTCCCTTCCGCCGTTCTTCTCCTACTCCACTACTCTTCTCCCTCGCGACGCTGCAGTACCCTCTGATCGGGACAGAGCCGCCGCGCCCGCACACTTCCAGCGAGGATACGGTGAGACGAGCCCCCTCGCGTGCTCTTTCCTCTCCTGCTCCCTCTCGTTCCTTCCTCCTCCTTTGTTTCCCTATCTTAGATCTTGTCTTCTCTATACAGGAACCATGGAGAGATGTCCATCTCCCCACTCGTGTGGCTCAGGTCTCCCCAGCGCCGCCCATCTTTGACCGGATCTAGTGTCCGCATCCTGTACCACATCACATCCGACCAAGCCGCCGCCGAACATGCCATCGCTACCGCGAGCACCATCTCTGGCAGGATTCGGCAGGTCCAACCCCTCCAACAGCAACCCACGCCGTCCACGTGGAACCTTTGCGGGTCGTCTAACTGGTCCTGGGTATGGAGCTATGCCCAGGCGGCGGCCTGCCATGGCTGTCAAGATCCACGCCGTCGTCGCTGTAGAACGCTACTAGTGCGTTCAGGTAATTTTTCTCATGGCCTGTTGCATCATCATCTTCGTCCATCACTAGCCAGTATGTCTAGCTCTTGATTTCTCAACAAGAATCAACTAGCTTAGATGTTTTTTTGATTCAGAAGGTTTTCTAGGTTACTAATGGAGAAGATTCATATTAGGACTACTAATTTGCCATCCCCCTGTATACTTTCATTATTTGAATTAAATTTGCCATACACCGATTTTGTAGCATTGAGATGGGGAATTGCTATAATACTTAAGATTCATGTGCTCCCTTTTTATGTTTTTGACATGAAATTAGGAAAAAAGAAGTTATTTCTTTGCCATCATGCGTGCTACTCATATGGCAAAACATAGAATTAGGACCATAGAATTATTTGTCTCTCTACAATTTGCCGTGGCAACTTCGTGATGACAGCTTAGAATTATTGTCTCGATCTACAATTTGCCATGGCAACTTGTCCGATACCAACTTAGAATTCTTTTCTATGTATATTTTTGCCATGGCATTTTTTGGTAAAGACTTAGAATTATTTGTCTATCCACATTTTGTCATGGAAAATTTCTTATAACAACTTAGAATTGTTGTCTCTGTCTACAATTTTGCCATGGCAACTTTTCTAATAACTAATTTAGAATTATTTTCTTTTCTATTCAACGATGGCAAGTCTAGTCCATACATCATGGTAAACTTAGAGCATGGACCATGGCAATATAGTCTTTTTTGCAAGTGGCACTTTCACACATTTTTTCCTTGGCATGTTAATAGTGATGATTTAGTTGATGTGATGGCAATTTTTCACTCAAGTTCACTATCTCCAAAACTGTCATGGCAATTTTAGCTCGTTATTACAGCATTGATGGTATCTTGGATGGCAATCTAACTTACTTGCTGTTTAACATAAAGTAGTGAAACACTTGAATCTTCTATTCGTCATGATTTATAAAATTATGATTCTCATATTTGTTGGAAGCAGCATCACATTTAGTTGTGGCCATTGGCTTTTTATGGATACCTTCTGATGTTTTGTGCCAGGGAGATGCGTATAACAGAATGCTCATTCCTTATCTTCGTTCATACTTTGGTACACATATTTAACTGACAATTCTTCTCTAGCACAATCTTGGGGTATTTACAACCATCAATGGAGCACATGTGGCCCCTAGTATTAGTTGCTTGCGCAATTCTGTCTTAAATAATGAAAAAAAATATTTGTCTTGAAGTCCACTTCCCGCCCCTTGCCCTGTTTTACGTCGAGTATCTCAAGCGACAAAATTTTCTCTTAATGTACTGCTGCAGGATCTGTATATCTCTCAAAATTTAGTATTTTCTGGTGTTGATGAAGTAAATCTCCTCAGTCTTAGCGAGTGAGGAGTGGCAGACCAAATTCTTGATCTTGTTCCAAATATTGAGGTTGGATCTTGTTTTACACTCCATTTTTCCAAAGTCTACGGTTGGCTGCCCTATTTATACTGGCCTGAAGGTGTGACTAAGCTGTGTGTGTGTTTGTGCTGTCCTCACGGGTGGCTTTGGTGATTGTGGTGTTAGTAGCAGCTGCTTGCTGTGTTAAGCTCTCCTTGATGTTATCTCTTCTAAGCTGCTGGTGGCTGGATGTGTTGGGACTTGGTCTGGTCGGCTGGTTGTGATGTATATCTCCTCCTGGAGCTTTGTTTTTGGCGTTGCATAGTGACAGGTACTTATGGTCACTGGACAAAAATGATTATGGTGATGAAGTATAATCCTTGGCTTTAATCACTAGTTTTTAGTTGTTTAATTCCTGGAGCTAGTACTGATAGTGGTCTTTGTGTTGGCATTTAACTTACTACTAATTGTGGTGGCTTCTTGATTGGGTCCTTGGCTGGTTCTCTCCTTTGGCTCTTTGGTATTGGTTTACTCTATTTGGCTTTCTAATTAAGATCACTTTGAAAATTAGGATCTTAACTAAGATTGTCTTGATCTCAAGTGCTGGCTCCTACAACATTACATTTCACCAAGTGAAATGCTACATTTCTACTCCTAACCCATTCTCTCTTTCTTAGTGTTTTTGTTATGCATGTTAGAGGAAATAAGAACATGCAGAGAAGATCTTAGTAATAAGATAGTTTTTAGGAAAATAGATACTTACTTTTAGGCAGGGGC